>NW_025728138.1:0-19261 GCF_021461385.2 Schistocerca piceifrons | reverse complement strand
AAAGGCACAATGCCGACGTAAGTACAAGTAAACAGACTCTTCATACTGTCTATGTTTTGATCCAATCCTGTGACACTAGTTATAGATTCTGTTGCTTCACTTCAGGTTAACTGTATCCCTCTGACCTTCATATTGACGATGAAACACAGAAATTGCTTCGGAATTAAATACAAAAGGCACAATGCCGATTTAAGTACAAGAAAACTGATTCTTCTCACTGTCTATGTTTTGAACCATTTCTGTGACTCTAGTTATAGATTCCGATGCTTCACTTCAGGTTTACTGTAACCCTCCGACCATCTTATTGACGATGAAACACAGAAATTGCATCGGAATTAAATAGAAAAGGCACAATGCAGACTTAAGTACAAGAAAACTCACTCTTTATACTGTCTATGTTTTGAACCATTCATGTGACACTAGTTATAGATTCCGATGCTTCACTTCAGATTTACTGTATCCCTCTGACCTTCTTATTGACGATGAAACACAGAAATTGCATCGGAATTAAATACAAAGGGCACAATGCCGACCTAAGTACAAGAAAACTGACTGTTCTTACGGCCTATGCTTGAACCATTCCTGTGACACTAGTTACAGCTTCCGATGCTTCACTTCAGGTTTACTGTATCTCTCTGACCTTCTTATTGACGATGAAATACAGAAATTCCATCGGAATTAAATACAAAATGCACAATGCCGACTTAGGTACAAGAAAACTGACTCTTATTACTTTCAATGCTTTGAACCTTTCCTCTGACACTAGTTATAGATTCCGATGCTTCACTTCAGGTTTACTGTATCCCTCTGACCATCTTATTGACGACGAAACACAGAAATTGCATCGGAATTCAATAGAAAAAGCACAATGCCGACTTAAGTACAAGAAAACTGACTCTTCTTACTGTCTATGTTTTGAACCATTCCTGTGACACTGGTTATAGATTCCGATGCTTCACTTGAGGTTTCCTGTATCCCTCTCACCTTCTTATTGACGACGAAAAGCAGAAATTGCATCGCAATTCAATGCAAAAGGCACAATGCCTACTTAAGTACAAGAAAACTGATTCTTCTTACCGTCTATCTTTTGAACCATTCCTGTGACACTAATTATAGATTCCGATGGTTTACTTCAGGTTTACTGTATCCCTCCGACCTTCTTATTGACGATGAAACACAGAAATTGCATCGGAATTAAATAGAAAAGGCACAATGCCGACTTAAGTACAAGAAAACTGACTTTTCTTACTGTCTATGTTTTGAACCATTCCTGTGACACTAGTTATAGGTTCCGATGCTTCACTTCAGGTTTACTGTATCCATCTGACCTTCTTATTGACGATGAACACAGAATTTGCATCGGAATTGAATACAAAAGGCACAAAGCCGATTTAAGTACAAGAAAACTGACTCTTCTTACTGTCTATGATTTGGACCATTCCTTCGACATTAGTCACAGATTCTGATGCTTCACTTCAGGTCTTCTGTATCCCTCTGACCTACTTATTGACGATGAAACACAGAAATTGCATCGGAATTAAATACAAATGCCACAATGCCGACTTAAGTACAAGTAAACTGACTCTTCTTACTGTCTATGTTTGAACCAATCCTCTGACACTAGTTATAGATTCTGATGCTTCAATTCAGGTTTACTGTATGACTCTGACCATCTTATTGACGACGAAACACAGAAATTGCATCGGAATTCAATAGAAAAGGCACAATGCCGACTTATGTACAAGAAAACAGACTCTTCTTACTGTCTATGTTTTGAACCATTCCTGTGACACTGGTTATAGATTCCGATGCTTCACTTCAGGGTTCCTGTATCCCTCTCACCTTCTTATTGACGACGAAACGCAGAAATTGCATCGCAATTCAATACAAAAGGCACAAAGCCTACTTAAGTACAAGAAAACCGATTCTTCTTACTGTCTATGTTTTGAACCATTCCTGTGACTCTAGTTACAGATTCCGATGCTACACTTCAGGTTTACTGTATCCCTCTGACCTTCTTATTGACGATGAAACACAGAAATTGCATCGGAATTAAATACAAAAGGCACAATGCCGATTTAAGTACAAGAAAACTGACTCTTCTTACTGTCTATGTTTTGAACCATTCCTGTGACATTAGTTACAGATTCTGATGCCTCACTTCATGTTTACTGTATCCCTCTGACCTTCTTATTGACGATGAAACACAGAAATTGCATCGGAATTAAATACGAAAGGCACAATGCCGACTTAAGTACAAGTAATCTGACTCTTCTTACTGTCTATGTTTTGAACCATTCATGTGACACTAGTTACAGATTCCGATGCTTCACTACAGGTTTACTGTATCCCTCTCACCTTCTTATTGACGATGAAACACAGAAATTGCATCGGAAACTAAATAGAAAAGTCACAATGCCGACTTAGGTACAACAAAACTGACTCTTCTTACTGCCTATGTTTTGAACCATTCCTGTGACACTGGTTATAGTTTCCGATGCTTCACTTCAGGTTTATTGTATCCCTTTGACCTTCGTGTTGACGATGAAACACAGAAATTGCATCGGAATTAAATACAAAAGGCACAATGCCGATTTAAGTACAAGAAAACTGACTCTTCTTACTGTCTGTGATTTGAACCATTCCTGTGACATTAGTTGCAGATTCTGATGCTTCACTTCAGGTTTACTGTATCCCTCTGACCTTCTTATTGACGATGAAACACAGAAATTGCATCGGAATTAAATACAAAGGGCACAATGCCAACCTTAGTACAAGAAAACTGACTGTTCTTACGATCTATGTTTGAACCATTCCTGTGACACTAGTTATAGATTCCGATGCTTCACTTCAGGTTTACTGTATCCCTCTGACCTTTTTATTGACGATGAAACACAGAAATTTCATCGGATTTAAATACAAATTGCACAATGCCGACTTAAGTGCAAGAAAACTGACTCTTCTCACTGTCTATGTTTTGAACCATTCCTGTGACACTAGTTATAGATTCCGATGCATCACTTCAGGTTTACTGTATCCCTGTGACCTTCTTATTGACGATGAAGCACAGAAATTTCATCGGAATTAAATACAAAAGGCACAATGCCAAAATTAAGTACATGAAAACTGACACTTATTACTGTCGATGTTCTGAACCATTCCTGTGACACTAGTAATAGATTCCGATGCTTCACTTCAGGATTACTGTATCCCTCTGACCTTCTGATTGACGACGAAACACAGAAATTGCATCGGAATTAAATACAAAAGGCACAATGCCGTCTTAAGCACAAGAAAACTGGCTCTTCTTACTGTCTATGTTTTGAACCATTCCTGTGACACTAGTTATAGATTCCGATGCTTTACTTCAGGTTTACTGTATCCCTCTGACCTTCATATTGACGATGAAACACAGATATTTCATCGGAATTAAATACAAAAGGCACAATGACGACATAAGTACAAGAAAACTGACTTTTGTAACTGTCTTTGCTTTTAACCATTCCTGTGACGCTAGTAATAGATTCCGATGCTTCACCTCAGGTTTAATGTATCCCTCTGTCCTTATTATTGACGATGAGACACAGAAATTGCATCGGAATTAAATACAAAAGGCACGTTGCCAACTTAAGTACAAGGAAACTGAATCTTCTTACTGTCTATGTTTTGAACCATTCCTGTGACACTAGTTATAGATTCCGATGCTTCACTACAGGTTTACTGTATTCCTCTGACATTCTTATTGACGATGAAACATAGAAATTGCATCGGAATTAAATGCAATAGGAACAATGCCGACTTAAGTACAAAGAGACTGACTCTTCTTACTGTCTATGATTTGAACCATTCCTGTGACACCAGTTATAGATTCCGATGCTTCACTTCAGGTTTACTGTATCCCTCTGACCTTCTTATTCACGATGAAACACAGAAATTGCATCGGAATTAAACACAAAGGCACAATGGCGAATCAAGTACAAGAAGAGTGGCTCTTCTTACTGTCCATGTTTGAACTATTCCTGTGACCCTAGTTATAGTTTCCGATGCTTCACTTCAGGTTCACTGTATTACTGTGACCTCCTTATAGGCGATGAAACACAGAAATTGCATCTGAAGTATAATACAAAATTCATTATGCCGACTCAAGTACAAGAAGGCTGGCTCATCTTACTGTCTATGATTTGAAACATTCCTGTGAAACTAGTTATAGATTCCGTTGCTTCACTTCAGGTTTACTGTATAACTTGGACCTTCTTATTGACGACGAAACACAGAAACTGCATCGGAATTAAATACAAAAGGCACAATGCCAACCTAAGTACAAGAAAACTGACTCTTCTTACTGTCTATGCTTTGAACCATTCCTGTGACACTAGTAGTAGATTCCGATGCTTCACTTCAGGTTTACTGTATCCCTCTGACCGTCTTATTGACGATGAAACACAGAAATTGCATCGGAATTAAATAGAAAAGGCACATTGCCGACTTAAGTACAAGAAAACTGACTCTTCTTACTGTCTATGTTTTGAACCATTCGTGTGACACTCGTTGTAGATTCTGATGCTTCACTTCAGGTTTACTGTATCCCTCTGACCTTCTTGTTGACGATTAAATACATATATTGCATCGGAAATAAATACAAAAGGCACAATGCCGACTCAAGTACAAGAAGCGTGGCTCATCTTACTGTCTATGTTTTGAACCATTCCTGTGACACTAGTTATGGATTCCGTTGCTACACTTCAGGTTTACCGTATCCCTCTGACCTTCGTATGGACGATGAAACACAGAAATTGCATCGGAATTAAATAGAAAAAGCACAATGCCATCTTAAGCACAAGAAAACTGACTCTTCTTACTGTCTATGTTTTGAACCATTCCTGTGACACTAGTTATAGATTCCGATGCTTCACTTCAGGTTAACTGAATCCCTCTGACTTTCTTATTGACGATGAAACATAGAAATTGCATCGGAATTAAATGCAATAGGAACAATGCCGACTTAAGTACAAGAAGACTGACTCTTCTTACTGTCTATGTTTGAACCATTCCTGTGACACTAGTTATAGATTCCGATGCTTCACTTCAGGTTTACTGTATCCCTCTGACCTTCTTATTGACGATGAAACACAGAAATTGCATCGGAATTAAATACAAAAGGCACAATGCCGAATCAAGTACAAGAAGAGTGACACTTCTTACTGTCCATGATTTGAACCATTCCTGTGACCCTAGTTATAGATTCCGATGCTTCACTTCGGGTTCACTGTATTACTCTGACCTCCTTATTGGCGATGAAACACAGGAATTGCATCGGAATTAAATACTAAATGCACTATGCCGACTCAAGTACAAGAAGGCTGGCTCATCTTACTGTCTATGATTTGAAAAATTCCTGTGACACTAGTTATAGATTCCGTTGCTACACTTCAGGTTTACCGTATCCCTCTGCCCTTCGTATTGACGATGAAACACAGAAATTGCTCCGGAATTAAATAGAAAAGGCACAATGCAGA
This sequence comes from Schistocerca piceifrons, assembly GCF_021461385.2. Classification (NCBI taxonomy): domain Eukaryota; kingdom Metazoa; phylum Arthropoda; class Insecta; order Orthoptera; family Acrididae; genus Schistocerca; species Schistocerca piceifrons. Next base: position 13,745 of record NW_025728138.1, on the reverse strand, counting down.
CTTAAGTACAAGAAAACTGACTCTTCCTACTGTCTATGTTTTGAACCATTCCTGTGACACTAGTTATGGATTCCATTGCTTCACGTCAGGTTTACTGTATCCCTCTGACCTTCATATTGACGATGAAACACAGAATTTGCATCGGAATTAAATAGAAAAGGCACAATCCCGACTTAAGTACAAGAAAACTGACTCTTCTTACTGTCTATGTCTTGAACCATTTCTGTGACACTAGTTATAGATTCCGATGCTTCACTTCAGGTTTACTGTATCCCTCTGACCTCCTTATTGACGATGAAACACAGAAATTGCATCGGAATTAAATAGAAAAGGCACAATGCCGAATTAACTACAAGAAAACTTACTCTTCTTACTGTCTATGTTTTGAACCATTCCTGTGGCACTAGCTATAGATTCCGATGGTTCACTTCAGTTTTACTGTATCCCTCTGACATTCTTGTTGACGATGAAACACAGAAATTGCATCGGAATTAAATAGAAAAGGCACAATGCCGACTCAAGTACAAGAAAACTGACCCTTCTTACTGTCTATGTTATGAACCATTCCTCTGACACTAGTTACAGATTCCGATGCTTCACTTCAGGTTTACTGTATCTCTCTGACCTCCTTATTGACGATGAAACACAAAAATTGCATCGGAAATAAATACAAAAGGCACAATGCCGACTCAAGTACAAGAAAACTGACTCTTCTTATTGTCTATGTTTTGATCCATTCCTGTGACACTAGTAACAGATTCGGAAGCTTCACGTCTGGTTTACTGTATCCCTCTGACCTTCTTATTGACGATGAAACACAGATATTGCATTGGAATTAAATACAAAAATCACAATGCCGACTCAAGTAAAAGAGGACTGGCTCTTCTTACTGTCTATGTTTTCAACCTTTCCTGTGAGACCGGTTTTAGATTGCGATGCTTCACTTCAAGTTTACTGTATACCTTGGACCTTCTTATTGACGACGAAACAAAAAAATTGCATCGGAATTAATTACAAAAGGAACAATGCCGACTCAAGTACAAGAAGACTGGCTTTTCTTTCTGTGTATGTTTTGAACCATTCCTGTGACACTAGTTATGGATTCCGATGCTTCACTTCAGGTACACTGTATCCCTCTGACCTCCTTATTCACGATGACACACAGAAATTGCATCGGAATTAAATACAAAAGGCACAATGCCGACTCAAGTAAAAGAGGACTAGCTCTTATTACTGTCTATGATTTGAACCTTTCCTGTGAGACCGGTTTTAGATTGCGATGCTTCACTTCAAGTTAACTGTATCTCTTGGACATTCTTATTGACGACGAAACACAGAAATTGCATCGGAATTACATAGAAAAGGCACCATGCCGACTGCAGTACAAGAAACCTGACTCTTCCTACTGTCTATGTTTTGAACCATTCCTGTGACACTAGTTATAGATTCCGAAGCTTCACTTCAGGTCTACTATATCTCTCTGACTTTCTTATTGACGATGAATCACAGAAATTGCATCGGAAATTAATACAATAGGCACAATGCCGACTTAAGTACAAGAAGACTGCCACTTCAGGTTTACTGTATCCCTCTGACCTTCTTATTGACGATGAAACACAGATATTGCATCGGAATTAAATACAAAATGCACAATGCCGACTTAAGTACAAGAAAACTGACTCTTCTTACTGTCTATGTTTTCAACCATTCCTGTTACACTAGTTATAGTTTCCGACGCTTCACTTCAGGTTTACTGTATCCCTCTGACCTTGTTATTGACGATGAAACACAGAAATAGCATCGGAATTCAATAGAAAAGGCACAATGCCGACTCAAGTACAAGAAGACTGGCTCTTCTTACTGTCTACGTTTTAACCTTTCCTGTGAGACCGGTTTTAGATTCCGATGCTTCGCTTCAGGTTTACTTTATCCCTTGGACCTTCTTATTGACGACGAAACACAGAAATTGCATCGGATTTAAATACAAAAGTCACAATGCCGACATAAGTACAAGAAAATTGACTCATCTTACTGTCTATGTTTTGAACCATTCCTGTGACACTAGTTATAGATTCCGATGCTTCTCTTCAGGATTACTGCTTCCCTCTGACCTTCTTATTGACGATGAAACACAGAAATTGCATCGGAATTAAATACAAAAGGCCCAATGCCGACTCAAGTACATGAAGGCTGGCTCATCTTACTGTCTATGCTTTGAACCATTCCTGTGGCACTAGTCATAGATTCCGTTGCTTCACTTCAGGTTTACAGTATCCCTCTGACCATCTTATTGACGATGAAACACAGAAATTGCATCGGAATTAAATAGAAAAGGCACAATGCCGACTTAAGTACAAGAAAACTGACTCTTCCTACTGTCTATGTCTTGAACAATTCCTGTGGCACTAGTTATAGTTTCCGATGCTTCACTTCAGGTTTACTGTATCCTTCTGACCTTCTTTTGACGATGAAACACAGAAATTGCATCGGAATTAAATACAAAAGGCACAATGCCGACTTAAGAACAAGAAAACTGCCTCTTTTTACTGTCTATGTTTTGAACCACTGCTGTGACCCTAGTTATAGATTCCCATGATTCACTTCAGGTTTACTGTGTCCCTCTGACCTTCTTATTGTCGATGAAAAACAGAAATTGCAACGGAATTAAATAGAAAAGGCACAATGCCGTCTTAAGTACAAGAAAACTGACTCTTCTTACTGTCTATGTTTTGAACCATTTCTGTGACACTAGTTATAGATTCCGATGCTTCTCTTCAGGATTACTGCATCCCTCCGACCTTCTTATTGACGATGAAACACAGAAATTGCATGGGAATTAAATGTAAAAGGCACAATGCCGGCTTAAGTACAAGAAGGCTGCCTCATCTTACTGTCTATGTTTTGAACCATTCCTGTGGCACTAGTTATAGATTCCGTTGCTTCACTTCAGGTTTACTGCATCCCTCTGACCTTCTTTTGACGATGAAACACAGAAACTGCATCGGAATTTAATACAAAAGGCACAATTCCGACTTAAGTACAAGAAAACTGACTCTTCTTACTGTCTATGTTTTGAACAATTCCTGTGACACTAGTTATAGTTTTCGATGCCTCACTTCAGGTTTACTGTATCCTTCTGACCTTCTTTTGACGATGAAACACAGAAATTGCATCGGAATTTAAGACAAAAGGCACAATTCCGACTTAAGTACAAGATAACTGACTCTTCTTACTGTCTATGTTTGAACCATTCCTGTTACATTAGTTATAGTTTCCGACGCTTCACTTCAGGTTTACTGTATCCCTCTGACCTTGTTATTGACGATGAAACACAGAAATTGCATCGGAAATTAATAGAAAAGGCACAATGCCGACTTAAGTACAAGAAAACTGACTCATCCTACTGTCTATGTTTTGAACAATTCCTGTGACACTAGTTATAGTTTCCGATGCATCCCTTCAGGTTTACTGTATCCCTCTGACATTCTTATTGACGATGAAACACAGAAATTGCTTCGGAATTAAATACAAAAGGCACAATGCCGACTTAAGAACAAGAAAACTGACTCTTCTTACTTTCTATGTTTTGAACCACTTCTGTGACACTAGTTATAGATTCCCATGCTTCACTTCAGGTTTACTGTATCCCTTTGACCTTCTTATTGACGATGAAACACAGAAATTGCATCGGAATTAAATGGAAAAGGCACAATGCCGACTTAAGTACAAGAAAACCGACTCTTCTTACTGTCTATGTTTTGAACCATTTCTGTGACACTAGTTATAGATTCCGATGCTTCACTTCAGGTTTACTGTATCCCTCTGACATTCTTATTGACGATGAAACACAGAAATTGCTTCGGAATTAAATAGAAAAGGCACAATGCCGACTCAAGTACAAGAAAACTGACTCTTCTTACCGTCTATGTTTTGAACCATTCCTGTGACACTAGTTATGGATTCCGATGCTTCACTTCAGATTTTCTGTATCCCTCTACCTTCTTATTAACGATGAAACACAGAAATTGCATTGTAATTAAATACAAAAGGCACAATGCCGGCTCAAGTACTAGACGACTGGCTCTTCTTACTGTCTATGTTTTGAACCTTTCCTGTGAGACCGGTTTTAGATTGCGATGCTTCACTTCAGGTTAACTGTATCCCTTGGACCTTCTTATTGACGACGAAACACAGAAATTGCATCGGAATTACATAGAAAAGGCACAATGCCGACTTCAGTACAAGAAAACTGACTATTCCTACTGTCTATGTTTTGAACAATTCCTGTGACACTAGTTATAGTTTCCGATGCTTCGCTTCAGGTTTACCGTATCCTTCTGACCTTCTTTTGACGATGAAACACAGAAATTGCATCGGAATTAAATACAAAAGGCACAATGCCGACTTAAGAAAAAGAAAACTGCCTCTTTTTACTGTCTATGTTTTGAACCACTGCTGTGACCCTAGTTATAGATTCCCATGTTTCACTTCAGGTTTACTGTGACCCTCTGACCTTCTTATTGTCGATGAAACACAGAAATTGCATCGGAATTAAATAGAAAAAGCACAATGCCGTCTTAAGTACAAGAAAACTGACTCTTCTTACTGTCTATGTTTTGAACCATTTCTGTGACACTAGTTATAGATTCCGATGCTTCTCTTCAGGATTACTGCATCCCTCCGACCTTCTTATTGACGATGAAACACAGAAATTGCATGGGAATTAAATGTAAAAGGCACAATGCCGACTTAAGTACAAGAAGGCTGCCTCATCTTGCAGTCTATGTTTGAACCATTCCTGTGGCACTAGTTATAGGTTCCGTTGCTTCACTTCAGGTTTACTGTATCCCTCTGACCTTCTTTTGACGATGAAACACAGAAATTGCATCGGAATTTAATACAAAAGGCACAATTCCGACTTAAGTACAAGAAAACTGACTCTTCTTACTGTCTATGTTTTGAACCATTCCTCTGACACTAGTTATAGATTCCGATGTTTCTCTTCAGGATTACTGCCTCCATCTGACCTTCTTATTGACGATGAAACACAGAAATTGCATCGGAATTAAATATAAAAGGCACAATGCCGACTCAAGTACAAGAAGGCTGGCTCATCTTACTGTCTATGTTTTGAACCATTCCTGTGGCACTAGTTATAGATTCCGTTGCTTCACTTCAGCTTTACTGCATCCCTTTGACCATCTTATTGACGATGAAGCACAGAAATTGCATCGGAATTAAATAGAAATGGCACAATGCCACCTTAAGTACAAGAAAACTGACTCTTCCTACTGTCTATGTTTTGAACAATTCCTGTGACACTAGATATAGTTTTCGATGCCTCACTTCAGGTTTACTATATCCCTCTGACCTTCTTTTGACGATGAAACACAGAAATTGCATCGGAATTAAATACAGAAGGCACAGTGCCGACTTAAGAACAAGAAAACTGACTCTCCTCAGTGTCTATGTTTTGAACCACTGCTGTGACACTAGTTATAGATTCCCATGCTTCACTTCAGGTTTACTGTATCCCTTTAACCTTCTTATTGACGATGAAACACAGAAATTGCATCGGAATTAAATAGAAAAGGCACAATGCCGACTTAAGTACAAGAAGACTGACACTTCTTACTGTCTATGATTTTAACCATTCCTGTGACACTAGTTATAGATTCCGATGCTTCACTTCAGGTTTACTGTATCCCTCTGACCTTCTTATTGACGATGAAACACAGATATTGCATCGGAATTAAATACAAAAGGCACAATGCCGAGTTAAGTACAAGAAAACCGACTCTTCTTACTGTCTATGGTTTGAATCATTCCTGTTACACTACTTATAGTTTCCGACGCTTCACTTCAGGTTTACTGTATCCCTCTGACCTTGTTATTGACGATGAAACACAGAAATTGCATCGGAAATTAATAGAAAAGGCACAATGCCGACTTAAGTACAAGAAAACTGACTCTTCCTACTGTCTATGTTTTGAACAATTCCTGTGACACTAGTTATAGTTTCCGATGCTTCACTTCAGGTTTACTGTATCCCTCTGACATTCTTATTGACGATGAAACACAGAAATTGCATCGGAATTAAATACAAAAGGCACAATGCCGACTTAAGAACAAGCAAACTGACTCTTCTTACTTTCTATGTTTTGAACCACTTCTGTGACACTAGTTATAGATTCCCATGCTTCACTTCTTGTTTACTGTATCCCTTTGACCTTCTTATTGACGATGAAACACAGAAATTGCATCGGAATTAAATAGAAAAGGCACAATGCCGACTTAAGTACAGGAAAACTGACTCTTCTTACTGTCTATGTTTTGAACCATTTTTGTGACACTAGTTATAGATTCCGATGCTTCACTTCAGGTTTACTGTATCCCTCTGACATTCTTATTGACGATGAAACACAGAAATTGCATCGGAATTAAATAGAAAAGGCACAATGCCGACTCAAGTACAAGAAAACTGACTCTTCTTACTGTCTATGTTTTGAACCATTCCTGTGACACTAGTTATGGATTCCGATGCTTCACTTCAGGTTTTCAGTATCCCTCTACCTTCTTATTGACGATGAAACACAGAAATTGCATCGTAATTAAATACAAAAGGCACAATGCCGGCTCAAGTACTAGACGACTGGCTCTTCTTACTGTCTATGCTTTGAACCTTTCCTGTGAGACCGGTTTTAGATTGCGATGCTTCACTTCAGGTTAACTGTATCCCTTGGACCTTCTTATTGACGACGAAACACAGAAATTGCATCGGAATTGCATAGAAAAGGCACAATGCCGACTTCAGTACAAGAAACCTGACTCTTCCTACTGTCTATGTTTTAAACCATTCCTTTGACACTAGTTACAGATTCCGAAGCTTCACTTCAGGTACACTGTATCCCTCTGTCCTCCTTATTGACGATGTCACACAGAAATTGAATCGGAATTAAATACAAAAGCCACAATGCCGAATCAAGTACAAAACGGCTGGCTCTTCTTACTGTCTATATTTTGAACCATTCCTGTGACACTAGTTATAGATTACGATGCTTCACTTCAGGTTTACTGTATCCCTCTGTCATTCTTATTGACGATGAAACACAGAAATTGCATCGGAATTAAATAGAAAAGGCACAATGCAGACTCAAGTACAAGAAAACTGACTCTTCTTACTGTCTATGTTTTGAACCATTCCTGTGAGACCGGTTTTAGATTCCGACGCTTCACGTCAGGTTTACTGTATCCCTTGGACCTCCTTATTGACGATGAAACACAGAAATTGCATCGGAATTAAATATAAAAGGCACAATTCTGACTTAAGTACAAGAAAACTGACACTTGTTACTGTCTATGTTTTGAACCATTCCTGTGACACTAGTTATAGATTCCGATGCTTCACTTCAGGTCTACTGTATCCCTCTGACTTTCTTATTGACGATGAATCACAGAAATTGCATCGGAAATTAATACAATAGGCACAATGCCGACTTAAGTACAAGAAGACTGACACTTCTTTTGTCTATGATTTTAACCATTCCTGTGACACTAGTTACAGATTCCGATGCTTCACTTCAGGTTTACTGTATCCCTCTGACCTTCTTATTGACGATGAAACACAGATATTGCATCGGAATTAAATACGAAAGGCAGAATGCCGACTTAAGTACAAGATAACTGACTCTTCTTACTGTCTATGTTTTGAACCATTCCTGTTACATTAGTTATAGTTTCCGACGCTTCACTTCAGGTTTACTGTATCCCTCTGACCTTGTTATTGACGATGAAACACAGATATAGCATCGGAATTCAATAGAAAAGGCACAATGCCGACTCAAGTACAAGAAGACTGGCTCTTCTTACTGTCTACGTTTTAACCTTTCCTGTGAGACCGATTTTAGATTCCGATGCTTCACTTCAGGTTTACTGTATCCCTTGGACCTTCTTATTGACGACGAAACACAGAAATTGCATCGGATTTAAATACAAAAGGCACAATGGCGACTCAAGTACAAGAAAACTGACTCTTCTTACTGTCTATGCTTTGAACCATTCCTGTGACACTAGTTATGGATTCCGATGCTTCACTTCAGGTTTTCTGTATCCCTCTACCTTCTTATTGACGATGAAACACAGAAATTGCATCGTAATTAAATACAAAAGGCACAATGCCGGCTCAAGTACTAGACGACTGGCTCTTCTTACTGTCTATGTTTTGAACCTTTCCTGTGAGACCGGTTTTAGATTGCGATGCTTCACTTCAGGTTAACTGTATCCCTTGGACTTTCTTATTGACGACGAAACACAGAAATTGCATCGGAATTACATAGAAAAGGCACAATGCCGACTTCAGTACAAGAAACCTGACCCTTCCTACTGTCTATGTTTTGAACCATTCCTTTGACACTAGTTACAGATTCCGAAGCTTCACTTCAGGTACACTGTATCCCTCTGACCTCCTTATTGACGATGTCACACAGAAATTGAATCGGAATTAAATACAAAAGCCACAATGCCGAATCAAGTACAAGAAGGCTGGCTCTTCTTACTGACTATATTTTGAACCACTGCTGTGACACTAGTTATAGATTCCGATGCTTCACTTCAGGTCTACTGTATCCCTCTGACTTTCTTATTGACGATGAATCACAGAAATTGCATCGGAAATTAATACAATAGGCACAATGCCGACTTAAGTACAAGAAGACTGACACTTCTTTTGTCTATGCTTTGACCCATTCCTGTGACACTAGTTATAGATTCAAATGCTTCAATTCAGGTTTACTGTCTCCCTCTGACCTTCTTATTGACGATGAAACACAGAAATTGAATCGGAATTATATAAAAAAGGCACAATGCCGACTCAAGCAAAAGAGGACTGGCTCTTCCTACTGTCTATGTTTTGAACCATTCCAGTGAGACCGGTTTTAGATTCCGACGCTTCACTTCAGGTTTACTGCATCCCTTGGACCTCCTTATTGACGATGAAACACAGAAATTGCATCGGAATTAAATACAAAAGGCACAATGCCGACTTAAGTACAAGAAAACTGACTCTTCTTACTGTCTATGTTTTGAACCATTCCTGCTACATTAGTTATAGTTTCCGACGCTTCACTTCAGGTTTACTGTATCCCTCTGACCTTGTTATTGACGATGAAACACAGAAATAGCATCGGAATTCAATAGAAAAGGCACAATGCCGACTCAAGTACAGGAAGACATGCTCTTCTTACTGTCTACGTCTAAACCTTTCCTGTGAGACCGGTTTTAGATTCCGATGCTTCACTTCAGGTTTACTGTATCCCTTGGACCTTCTTATTGACGACGAAACACAGAAATTGCATCGGATTTAAATACAAAAGGCACAATGCCGACTCAAGTACAAGAAAACTGACTCTTCTTACTGTCTATGTTTTGAACCATTCCTGTGCCACTAGTTATAGATTCCGATGCTTCACTTCGGGTTTACTGTATCCCACTGACGTTCTTATTGACGATGAAACACAGAAATTGCATCGGAATTAAATACAAAAGGCACAATGCCGACTTAAGTACAAGAAAATTGACTCATCTTACTGTCTATGTTTTGAACCATTCCTGTGACACTAGTTATAGATTCCGATGCTTCTCTTCAGTATTACTGCATCCCTCTGACCTTCTTATTGACGATGAAACACAAAAATTGCATCGGAATTAAATATAAAAGGCACAATGCCGACCCAAGTTCAAGAAGGCTGGCTCATCTTATTGCCTATGCTTTGAACCATTCCTGTGGCTCTAGTCATAGATTCCGTTGCTTCACTTCAGGTTTACTGTATCCCTCTGACCATCTTATTAACGATGAAACACAGAAATCGCATCAGAATTAAATAGAAAAGGCACAATGCCGACTTAAGTACAAGAAAACTGACTCTTCCTACTGTCTATGTTTTGAACAATTCCTGTGACACTAGTAATAGTTTCCGATGCTTCACTTCAGGTTTACTGTATCCCTCTGACCTTCTTTTGACGATGAAACACAGAAATTGCATCGGAATTAAATACAAAAGGCACAATGCCGACTTAAGGACCAGAAAACTGACTCTTTTTACTGTCTAAGTTTTGAACCACTGCTGTGACACTAGTTATAGATTCCCATGCTTCACTTCAGGTTTACTGTGTCCCTCTGACCTTCTTATTGTCGATGAAACACAGAAATTGCATCGGAATTAAATAGAAAATGCACAATGCCGACTTGAGTGCAAGAAAACTGACTCTTCTCACTGTCTATGATTTGAACCATTTCTGTGTCACTAGTTATAGATTCCGTTGCTTCTCTTCAGGATTACTGCATCCCTCTGACCTTCTTATTGACGATGAAACACAGATATTGCATGGGAATTAAATATAAAATGGCACAATGCCGACTCAAGTACAAGAAGGCTGGCTCATCTTACTGTCTATGTTTTGAACCTCTCCTGTGGCGCTAGCTATAGATTCCGTTGCTTCACTTCAGGTTTACTGTTTCCCTCTGACCTTCTTCTGACAATGAAACACAGAAATTGCATCGGAATTTAATACAAAAGGCACCATTCCGACTTAAGTACAAGAAAACTGATTCTTCTTACTGTCTATGCTTTGAACCATTCCTGTGACACTAGTTATAGATTCCGATGCTTCTCTTCAGGATTACTGCATCCCTCTGACCTTCTTATTGACGATGAAACACAGAAATTGCATCGGAATTAAATATAAAAGGCACAATGCCGTCTCAAGTACAAGAAGGCTGGCTCATCTTACTGTCTATGATTTGAACCATTCCTGTGGCACTAGTTATAGATTCCGTTGCTTCACTTCAGGTTTACTGCATCCCTCTGACCATCTTATTGACGATGAAACACAGAAATTGCATCGGAATTAAATAGAAAAGGCACAATGCTGACTTAAGTACAAGAAAACTGACACTTGTTACTGTCTATGTTTGAACCATTCCTGTGACACTAGTAATAGATTCCGATGGTTCACGTCAGGTTTACTGTATCCCTCTGACTTTCTTATTGACGATTAATCACAGACATTACATCGGAATTGTATACAAAAGGCACAATGCCGACTCAAGTAAAAGAGGACTGGCTCTTTCTACTGTCTATGTTTTGAACCTTTCCTGTGAGTCCGGTTTCAGATTCCGTCGCTTCACTTCAGGTTTACTGTATGCCTTGGACCTCCTTATTGACGATGAAACAAAAATTGCATCGGAATTAAATAGAAAAGGCACAAAGCCGACTTAAGTACAAGAAAACTGACTGTTCTTATTGTCTATGTTTTGAACCATTCCGGTGACACTAGTTACAGATTCCGATGCTTCACTTCAGGTTTTCTGTATCCCTCTGACCTTCTTATTGACGATGAAACACAGAAATTGCATCGTAATTAAATACAAAAGGCACAATGACGGCTCAAGTACAAGTGGACTGGCTCTTCTTACTGTCTTTGTTTTGAACATTTCTGTGAGACCGGTTTTAGATTGCGATGCTTCACTGCAGGTTAACTGTATCCCTTGGACCTTCTTATTGACGACGAAACACAGAAATTGCATCGGAATTACATGGAAAAGGCACAATGCCCACTTAAGTACAAGAAACTTGACTCTTCCTACAGTCTATGTTTTGAACCATTCCTGTGACACTAGTTATAGATTCCGATGGTACACGTCAGGTTTACAGTATCCCTCTCACTTTCTTATTGACGATGAAACACAGACATTGCATCGGAATTATATACAAAAGGCACAATGCCGACTCAAGTAAAAGAGGACTAGCTCTTCTTACTGTCTATGCTTTGAACCTTTCCTGTGAGACCGGTTTTATATTCCGACGCTTCACTTCAGGTTTACTGTATCTCTTGGACCTCCTTATTGACGATTAAACACAGAAATTGCATCGGAATTAAATACAAAAGGCACAATGCCGACTTAAGTACAACAAAACTGACTCTTCTTACTGTCTACGTTTTGAACAAATCCTGTTACACTAGTTATAGTTTCCGACGCTTTACTTCGTGTTTACTGTATCACTCTGACCTTGTTATTGACGACGAAACACAGAAATTGCATCGAATTTAAATACAAAAGGCATAATGCCGACCTACGTACAAGAAAACTGTCTCTTCTTACTGTCTATGTTTTGAACCACAGCTGTGACACTAGTTAGAGATTCCCATTCTTCACTTCAGGTTTACTGTATCCCTCTGACCTTCTAATTGACGATGAAACACAGAAATTGCATCGGAATTAAATAGAAAAGGCACAATGCCGACTTAAGTACAAGAGAAACTGACTCTTCTTACTGTCTATGTTTTGAACCATTCCTGTGACACTAGTTATAGATTCCGATGCTTCTCTTCAGGATTACTGCATCCCTCTGACCTTCTTATTGACGATGAAACACAGAAATTGCATCGGAATTAAATATAAAAGGCACAATGCCGACTCAAGTTCAAGAAGGCTGGCTCATCTTACTGTCTATGATTTGAACCATTCCTGTGGCTCTAGTCATAGATTCCGTTGCTTCACTTCAGGTTTACTGTATCCCTCTGACCATCTTATTAACGATGAAACACAGAAATTGCATCGGAATTAAATAGAAAAGGCACAATGCCGACTTAAGTACAAGAAAACTGACTATTCCTACTGTCTATGTTTTGAACAATTCCTGTGACACTAGTAATAGTTTCCGATGCTTCACTTCAGGCTTACGGTATCCCTCTGACCTTCTTTTGACGATGAAACACAGAAATTGCATCGGAATTAAATACAAAAGGCACAATGCCGACTTAAGGACCAGAAAACTGACTCTTTATACTGTCTAAGTTTTGAACCACTGCTGTGACACAAGTTATAGATTCCCATGCTTCACTTCAGGTTTACTGTGTGCCTCTGACCTTCTTATTGTCGATGAAACACAGAAATTGCATCGGAATTAAATAGAAAATGCACAATGCCGACTTAAGTGTAAGAAAACTGACTCTTCCTACTGTTTATGATTTGAACCATTTCTGTGACACTAGTTATAGATTCCGTTGCTTCTCTTCACTATGACTGCATCCCTCTGACCTTCTTATTGACGATGAAACACAGATATTGCATGGGAATTAAATATAAAATGGCACAATGCCGACTCAAGTACAAGAAGGCTGGCTCAACTTAGTGTCTATGTTTTGAACCATTCCTGTGGCACTAGTTATAGATTCCGTTGCTTCACTTCAGGTTTACTGTATCCCTCTGACCTTCTTTTGACGATGAAACACAGAAATTGCATCGGAATTTAATACAAAAGGCACAATTCCGACTTAAGTACAAGAAAACTGACTCTTCTTACTGTCTATGTTTTGAACCATTCCTGTGACACTAGTTATAGATTCCGATGCTTCTCTTCAGGATTACTGCATCCCTCTGACCTTCTTATTGACGATGAAACACAGAAATTGCATCGGAATTAAATATAAAAGGCACAATGCCGTCTCAAGTACAAGAAGGCTGGCTCATCTTACTGTCTATGTTTTGAACCATTCCTGTGGCACTAGTTATAGATTCCGTTGCTTCACTTCAGGTTTACTGCATCCCTCTGACCATCTTATTGACGATGAAACACAGAAATTGCATCGGAATTAAATAGAAAAGGCACAATGCCACCTTAAGTACAAGAAAACTGACTCTCCCTACTGTCTATGTTTTGAACAATTCCTGTGACACTAGTTAT
>NW_025728137.1:0-108460 GCF_021461385.2 Schistocerca piceifrons | reverse complement strand
CACAGAATATGCGTCGGAATTAAACAGAATAGGCATAATACCGACTTAAGTACAAGAAAACTGACTCTTCTTATTGTCTATGATTTGAACCATTCATGTGACACTAGTTATAGATTCCGATGCTTCACTTTAGGTTTACTGTATCCCTCTGACCTTCTTAGTGATGATGAAACACAGATATTGCATCGGAATTAAATAGAAAAGGCACAATGCCGACTTAAGTACAAGACAACTGACTCTTCTTACTGTCTTTGTTTTGAACCATTCCTGTGACACTAGTTATAGATTCCGAAGCTTCACTTCAGGTTTACTGTACCCTCTGACCCTCTTATTGGCGATGAAACACAGAAATTGCATCGGAATTAAATACAAAAGGCACAATGCCGTCTTAAGTACAAGAGAAGACTCTTCTTACTGTCTATGTTTTGAACCAATCCTGTGACACTAGTTATAGATTCCGATGCCTCACTTAATGCCTACTGTATCCCTCTGACTATCTTACTGACGATGAAAAACAGAAATCGCATCGGAAATAAATACAAAAGGCACAATGCCGACTCAAGTACAAGAAGACTAGCTCTTCTTACTGTCTAAGTGTTGAAACTTTCCTGTGAGACCGGTTTTAGATTCAGATGCTTCACTTCAGGTTTACTGTATCCCTTGGACCTTCTTATTGACAACGGAACACATAAATTGCATCGGAATTAAATAAAAAGGCACAAAGCCGACTTAAGTACAAGAAAACTGACTCTTCTTACTGTCTATGATTTGAACCATTCCTTTGACACTAGTTATAGATTCCGATGATTCACTTCTGGTTTACTGTATCCCTCGGACCTTCATATTGACGATGAAACACAGAAATTGCATCGGAATTAAATAGAAAAGGCACAATGCCGACTTAAGTACAAGAAAACTGACACTCCTTACTGTCTATGTTTTGAACCATTACTGTGACACTAGTTATAGATTCCGATGCTTCACTTCAGGTTTACTGTATCCCTCTGACTTTCTAATTGACGATGAAACACAGAAATTGCATCGGAATTAAAGACAAATGCACAATAGAGACTTAAGAACAAGAAAACTGACTCATCTTACTGTCTATGTTTTGAACCATTCCTGTGACACTAGTTATAGGTTCCGATGCTTCACTTCAGGTTTACTGTATCCTATGACCTTCTTAGTGACGATGAAACACAGAAATTGCATCAGAAAGAAATAGAAAAGCCACAATGACGACTTAAGTACAAGAAGACTGACTCTTCTTACTATCTGTGCTTTGAACCATTCCTGTGACACTAGTTATAGATTCCGATGCTTCACTTCAGGTTTACTGTATCCCTCTGACATTCTTTTTGACGATGAAACACAGAAATTGAATCGGAATTAAATACAAAAGGCACAATGCCGACTCAAGTACAAGAAGACTGGTTCTTCATACTGTCTATGTGTTAAACCTTTCCTGTGAGACCGGTTTTAGATTCCGATGCTTCACTTCAGGTTTACTGTATCCCTTGGACCTTCTTACTGACGTCGGAACACATAAATTGCATTGGAATTAAATAAAATGGCACAATGCCGACGTAAGTACAAGAAAACCGACTCTTCTTACTGTCTATGTTTTGAACCATTCCTGTGACACTAGGTATATATTCCGATGCTTCACTTCAGGTTTACTGTATCCCTCTGACCTTCTTGTTGACGATGAAACACAGAATATGCATCGGAATTAAACAGAATAGGCATAATGCCGACGTAAGTACAAGGAAACTGACTCTTCTTACTGTCTATGATTTGAACCATTCATGTGACATTAGTTATAGATTCCGATGCTTCACTTTAGGTTTACAGTATCCCTCTGACCTTCTTAGTGACGATGAAACACAGAAATTGCATCGGAATTAAATAGAAAAGGCACAATGCCGACTTAAGTACAAGACAACTGACTCTTCTTACTGTCTTTGTTTTGAACCATTCCTGTGACACTAGTTATAGATTCCGAAGCTTCACTTCAGGTTTACTGTATCACTCTGACCCTCTTATTGACGATGAAACACAGAAATTGCATCGGAATTAAATACAAAAGGCACAATGCCGAATTAAGTACAAGAAAACTGACTCTCCTTACTGTCTATGTTTTGAACCATTACTGTGACACTAGTTATAGATTCCTATGCTTCACTTCAGGTTTACTGTATCCCTCTGACTTTCTTATTGACGATGAAACACAGAAATTGCATCGGAATTAAAGACAAAAGGCACAATAGAGACTTAAGAACAAGAAAACTGACTCATCTTACTGTCTATGTTTTGAACCATTCCTGTGACACTAGTTATAGGTTCCGATGCTTCACTTCAGGTTTACTGTATCCCTATGACCTTCTTAGTGACGATGAAACACAGAAATTGCATCAGAAAGAAATAGAAAAGCCACAATGACGACTTATGTACAAGAAGACTGACTCTTCTTACTATCTATGCTTTGAACCATTCCTATGACACTAGTTATAGATTCCGATGCTTCACTTCAGGTTTACTGTATCCCTCTGACATTCTTATTGACGATGAAACACAGAAATTGAATCGGAATTAAATACAAAAGGCACAATGCCGACTCAAGTACAAGAATACGGGTTCTTCTTACTGTCTATGTGTTAAACCTTTCCTGTGAGACCGGTTTTAGATTCCGATGCTTCACTTCAGGTTTACTGTATCCCTTGGACCTTCTTATTGACGTCGGAACACATAAATTGCATTGGAATTAAATAAAAAGACACAATGCCGACGTAAGTACAAGAAAACCGACTCTTCTTACTGTCTATGTTTTGAACCATTCCTGTGACACTAGGTATATATTCCGATGCTTCACTTCAGGTTTACTGTATCCCTCTGACCTCCTTATTGACGATGAAACACAGAATATGCATCGGAATTAAACAGAATAGGCATAATGCCGACGTAAGTACAAGGAAACTGACTCTTCTTACTGTCTATGATTTGAACCATTCATGTGACATTAGTTATAGATTCCGATGCTTCACTTTAGGTTTACTGTATCCCTCTGACCTTCTTAGTGACGATGAAACACAGAAATTGCATCGGAATTAAATAGAAAAGGCACAATGCCGACTTAAGTACAAGACAACTTACTCTTCTTACTGTCTTTGTTTTGAACCATTCCTGTGACACTAGTTATAGATTCCGAAGCTTCACTTCAGGTTTACTGTATCCCTCGGACCTTCTTATTGACGATGAAACACAGAAATTGCATCGGAATTAAATAGAAAAGGCACAATGCCGACTTAAGTACAAGAAAACTGACTCTTCTTACTGTCCATGTTTTGAACCATTCCTGTGACAGTCGTTATTTATTCTGATGCTTCACTTCAGGTTTACTGTATCCCTCTGACCTTCTTATCGACGTCGATACACAGAAATTGCATCGGGATTAAGTAGAAACGGTACAATGCCGGCTTAAGTACACGAAAACTGACTCTTCTTACTGTCTATATTTTGAACCATTCCTGTGACACTTGTTATAGTTTTGAACCTTTCCTGTGGCACTAGTTATAGATTCCAATGCTTCACTTCAGGTTTACTGTATCTCTAGGACCTTCTTATTGACGATGAAACACAGAAATCGCATCGGATTTAAATAGGAAAGGCACAATGCCGACTCAAGTACAAGAAAACTGACTCTTCTATTTGTCTATGTTTTGAACCATTCCTGTCACACTAGTTATAGATTCCGATGCTTCACTTCAGGTTTACTGTATCCCTCTGATCTTCGTATTGACGATGAAACACAGAAATTGCCTCGGAATTAAACAAAAAAGGCACAATGCCGACTTAAGTACAAGAAAACTGACTCTTCTTACAGTCTATATTTCGAGCCATTCCTATGACACTAGTTACAGAATCCGATACTTCACCTCAGGTTTACTGAATCCCTCTGACCTTCTTATTGCCGATGAAACACAGTTATTGAATCGGAATCAAATACAAAAGACACAATTGCGGCTCAAGTACAAGAAAACTGACTCTTCTTACTCTCTATGGTTTGAACCATTCCTGTGACACTAGTTATAGATTCCGATGCTTCACTTCATGGTTACTGTACCCCTGTGACCTTCTTATTGTCGATGAAGCACAGAAATTGCATCGGAATTAAATACAAAAGGCACAATGCCGACTCAAGTACAAGAAGGCTGACTCTTCTTACTGTCTATGTTTTGAATCTTTCCTGTGAGACCGGTTTTGATGCCGATGCTTCAGCTCAGGTTTACTGTATCTCTTGTACGTTCTAATTGACGACGAAACACAGAAATTGCATCGGAATTAAATAGAAAAAGCTCAATGCCGACTTAAGTTCAAGAAAACTGACTCGTCTTACTGTCTATATTTTGAACCATTCCTGTGACACTAGTTATAGATTCTGATGCTTCACTACCGGCAAACTGTATCCCACTGTACTTCTTATTGACGATGAAACAGAGAAATTGCATCGGCACTATATACAAATGTTACATTACAGACTCAAGTACAAGAGGACTGGTGCTTCTTACTGTCCATTTCTTAAACCTTTCCTGTGAGCCGGTATTAGATTCCGATGCTTCACTTCACGTTTACTGTATCCCTTGGTCCTTCGTATTGACGACGAAACACAGAAATTGCATCGGAATTAAATAGAAAAGGCACATTGATGACTTAAGTACAAGCAGACTGACTCTTCTTACTAACTACGTTTGAACCATTCCTGTGACACTAGTTATAGATTCTGATGCTTCACTTCAGGTTTATTGTATCCCACTGACCTTCTTATTGACGATGAAACACAGAAATGGCATCGGAATTAAATAGGAAAGGCACAATGCCGACTCAGGTACAAGAAAACTGACTCTTCTATTTGTCTATGTTTTGAAACATTCCTGTCACACTAGTTATAGATTCCGATGCTTCACTTCAGGTTTACTGTATCCCTCTGACCTTCTTATTGACGATGAAACACAGATTTTGCTTCGGAACTAAATAGAATATGCACTATGCCGACCCAAGTACAAGAAAACTGACTCTTCTTACTGTCTATGTTTTGAACCATTCCTGTGACACTAGTTATAGATTCCGATGCTTCACTTCAGGTTTACTGTATCCCTATGACCTTCTTATTGACGATGAAACACAGAAGTTGCATCGGATTTAAATACAAAAGGCACAATGCAGACTTAAGTACAAGAAAACTGACTCCTCTTACTGTCTATGTTTTGAACCATTCCTGTGACACTAGTTATAGATTCCGATGCTTCACTTCAGGAGTTCTGCATACCTCTGACCATCTTAGTGACGATGAAACACAGAAATTGCATCGGAATTAAATACAAAAGGCACAATGCCGACTTAAGTACAAGAAAACTGACTCTTCTTACTGTCTATGTTTTGAACCATTCCTGTGACCCTAGTTTTGGATTCCGATGCTTAACTTCAGGTTTACTGTATCCCTGTGATCTTCTTATTGACGATGAAACACAGAAATTGCATCGCAATTAAATAGAAAAGGCACAATGCCGACTTAGGTACAAGAAGACTGGTTCTTCTTCCTGTCTATGCTTTGAACCATTCCTGTGACAGTAGTTATGGATTCCGATGGTTCACTTGAGGTTTACTGTTTCCCTCTGACCTTCTTGTTGACGATGAAACACAGAAATAGCATCGGAATTAAATAAAAATGGCACAAAGCCGACTCAAGTACAAGAAGACTGGCTCTTCTTACTGTCTGTGTTTTGAACCTTTCCTGTGAGACCGGTTTCTAATTCCGATGCTTCACTTCAGGTTTACTGTATCCCTTGGACCTTCATGTTGACGACGAAACACAGAAATTGCATCGGAATTAAATAGAAATGGCACAATGCACACTTAAGTTCAAGAAAACTGACTCTTCTTACAGTCTATGATTTGAACCATTCCTGTGACTTTAGTTATAGATTCCTATGCTTCACTTCAGGTTTACTGTACCCCTCTGACCTTCTTATTGACGATGAAACACAGAAATAGCATATTAATTAACTAGAAAAGGCACAATGCCGACTTAAGTACAAGAAAACTGTCTCTGCTTACTGTCAATGTTTTGAACCCTTCCTGTGACACAAGTTATAGATTCCGATCCTTCACTTCAGGTTTACTGTATCCCTCTGACCTTCTTATTGACGATGAAACACACAAATTGCATCGGAATTAAATGCAAAAGGCACAATGCCGACATAAGTACAAGAATACTGACTCATCTCATTGTCTATGTTTTGAACCATTCCTGTGACACTAGTTATGGATTTCGATGCTTCACTTCAGGTTTACTGTATCCCTCTGTCCTTCGTATTGACGATGATACACAGAAATGTCATCGGAATTAAATAGAAAAGGCACAATGGGGACTTAAGTACAAGAAGACTGACTCTTCTTAATGTCTATGTTTGAACCTTTCCTGTAAGACCGGTTTTAGATTCCGATGCCTCACTTCAGGTTTACTGCATCCCTATGACCTTCATATTGACGATAAAACACAGAAATTGCATCGGATTTAAATTCAAACGGCACAATGCGCTTCAAGTAACAGAACACTAGCTATTCTTACTGTCTATGTTTTGAACCTTTCCTGTGAGACCGGTTTTGGATTCCGATGCTTCACTTCAGGTTTACTGTATCCCTCAGATCTTCGTATTGACGACGAAGCACAGATATTCCAACGGAATTAAATAGAAAAGGCACTATGCCGACTTAAGTACAAGAAATCTGACTCTTCATACTGTCTATGTTTGAACAATTCCTGTGACACTAGTTATGGATTCCGACGCTTCACTTCAGGTTCACTGTATCCCTCTGATCTTCGTATTGACGATGAAACACAGAAATTGCATCGGAATCAAATAGAAATGGCACAATGCCGACTTGAGTACAAGAAAACAGCCTCTTCTTACTGTCTATGTTTTGAACCATTCCTGTGACACTAGTTATAGATTCCCATGCTTCATTTCAGGTTTACTGTATCCCTCTGACATTCTTACTGACGATGAAACACAGAAATTGCATCGGAATTAACTAGAGAAGGCACAATGCCGACTTAAATACAAGAGAACTGACTCTTCTTACTGTAAATGTTTTGAACCATTCCTGTGACACAAGTTATAGATTCCGATGCTTCACTTCAGGTTTACTGTATCCCTCTGACCTTCTTATTGACGATGAAACACACAAATTGCATCGGAATTAAATGCAAGAGGCTCAATGCCGACTTAAGTACAAGAAGTCGGACTCCTCTTATTGTCTATGTTTTGAACCATTCCTGTGACACTAGTTATGGATTCCGATGCTTCACTTCAGGTTTACTGTATCCCTCTGACCTTCTTATTGACCATGAAACACAGAAATTGCATCGGAATTAAATACAAAATACACAATGCCGACTTAGGTACAAAAAGACTGACTCTTCTTACTGTCTATGTTTTGAACCATTCCTGTGACACTAGTTAGAGATTCCGATGCTTCACTTCAGGTTTACTGTATCCCTTGGAACTTATTAACGACGAAACACGGAAATTGCATCGGATTTAAATACAAAAGGCACACTGCCGACTCAAGTACAAGTTGACTGGCCCTTCTTACTGTCTATGATTTGAACCTTTCCTGTGAGACAACTATTAGATTCCGATGCTTCACTTCTGGTTTACTGTATCCCTTGGACCTTCTTATTGACGACGAAACACAGAAATTGCTTTGGAATTATATACAAAAGGCACAATGCCGACTTAAGTACAAGAAAACTGACTCTTCTTACTGTCTATGTTTTGAACCATTCCTGTGACACTAGTTATAGATTACAATGCTTCACTTCATGTTTTCTGTATCCCTCTGACCTTCTTATTGACGATGAAACACAGAAATTGCATCTTAATCAAATACAAAAGCCACAATGCCGACTTAAGTACAAGAAGACAGACTCTTCTTACTGTCTATGTTTTGAAACATTCCTGTGACACTAGATATGGATTCCGATGCTTCACTTCAGGTTTACTGTATCCCTCTGATCTTATTGACGATGAAACACAGATATTGCATCGGAATTGAATAGAAAAAGCACAATGCCGACTTAAGTACAAGAAAACTGACTCTTCATTCTGTCTATGTTTGAACCATTCCTGTGACACTAGTTATGGATTGCGACGCTTCACTTCAGGTTTACTGTATCCCTCTGGCTTCTTATTGACGACGCAACAAAGAAATATGCATCGGAATTGTGTACAAAAGGCGCAATGCCGACTTAAGTACAAGAAAACTGACTCTTCTTACTGTCTATGTTTCGAACTATTCCTGTGACACTAGGTATATATTCCGATGCTTCACTTCAGGTTTACTGTATCCCTCTGACCTCCTTATTGACGATGAAACACAGAAATTGCATCGGAATTAAATAGATAAGGCACAATGCCGACTCAAGTACAAGAAAACTGACTCTTTTTAATGTCTATGTTTTGAACCTTTCCTGTGGCACTAGTTATAGATTCCGATGCTTCACTTCAGGTTTACTGTATCCCTATGACCTTCTTATTGACAATGAAACACAGAAATCGCATCGGATTTAAATAGGAAAGGCACAATGCCGACTCAAGTACCAGAAAACTGACTATTCTATTTGTCTATGTTTTGAACCATTCCTGTCACACTAGTTATAGATTCCGATGCTTTACTTCAGGTTTACTGAATCACTCTGATCTTCGTGTTGACGATGAAACACAGACATTGCCTCGGAATCAAACAGTAAAGGCACAATGCCGACTTAAGTACAAGAAAACTGACTCTTCTTACCGTCTATATTTCGAGCCATTCCTATGACACTAGTTACAGAATCCGATACTTCACCTCAGGTTTACTGAATCCCTCTGACCTTCTTATTGACGATGAAACACAGTTATTGAATCGGAGTCAAATACAAAAGGCACAATGGCGGCTCAAGTACAAGAAAACTGACTCTTCTTACTGTCTATGGTTTGAACCATTCCTGTGACACTAGTTATAGATTCCGATGCTTCACTTCATGGTTACTGTATCCCTGTGACCTTCTTATTGACGATGAAACACAGAAATTGCATCGGAATTAAATACAAAAGGCACAATGCCGACTCAAGTACAAGAAGGCTGACTCTTCTTACTGTCTATGTTTTGAATCTTTCCTGTGAGACCGGTTTTAGATTCCGATGCTTCACCTCAGGTTTATTGTATCCCTTGTACCTTCTAATTGACGACGAAACACAGAAATTGCATCGGAATTAAATAGAAAAAGCTCAATGCCGACTTAAGTTCAAGAAAACTGACTCTCCTTACTGTCTATATTTTGAACCATTCCTGTGACACTAGTTACAGATTCCGATGCTTTACTTCAGGTTTACTTTATACCTCTGACCTCCTTATTGACGATGAAACACAGAAATTGCATCGGAATAAAATAGAAAAGGCACAATGCCGACTCAAGTACAAGAAAACTGAATCTTCTTATGTTTATGTTTTGAACCTTTCCTGTGACACTAGTTATAGATTCTGATGCTTCACTTCCGGTAAACTGTATCCCTCTGTCCTTCTTATTGACGATGAAACAGAGAAATTGCATCGGCACTATATACAAAAGTTACATTACAGACTCAAGTACAAGAGGACTGGTGCTTCCTACTGTCCATTTCTTAAACCTTTCCTGTGAGCCGGTATTAGATTCCGGTGCTTCACTTCACGTTTACTGTATCCCTTGGTCCTTCGTATTGACGACGAAACACAGAAATTGCATCGGAATTAAATAGAAAAGGCACATTGATGACTTAAGTACAAGCAGACTGACTCTTCTTACTAACTACGTTTGAACCATTCCTGTGACACTAGTTATAGATTCTGATGCTTCACTTCAGGTTTATTGTATCCCACTGACCTTCTTATTGACGATGAAACACAGAATTGGCATCGGAATTAAATAGGAAAGGAACAATGCCGACTCAGGTACAAGAAAACTGACTCTTCTATTTGTCTATGTTTTGAACCATTCCTGTCACACTAGTTATAGATTCCGATGCTTCACTTCAGGTTTACTGTATCCCTCTGACCTTCTTATTGACGATGAAACACAGATTTTGCTTCGGAACTAAATAGAAAATGCACAATGCCGACTCAAGTACAAGAAAACTGACTCTTCTTACTGTCTATGTTTTGAACCATTCCTGTGACACTAGTTATAGATTCCGATGCTTCACTTCAGGTTTACTGTATCCCTATGACCTTCTTATTGACGATGAAACACAGAAATTGCATCGGATTTAAATACAAAAGGCACAATGCAGACTTAAGTACAAGAAAACCTACTCCTCTTACTGTCTATGTTTTGAACCATTCCTGAGACACTAGTTATAGATTCCGATGCTTCACTTCAGGAGTTCTGTATACCTCTGACCATCTTAGTGACGATGAAACACAGAAATTGCATCGGAATTAAATACAAAAGGCACAATGCCGACTTAAGTACAAGAAAATTGACTCTTCTTACTGTCTATGTTTTGAACCATTCCTGTGACCCTAGTTTTGGATTCCGATGCTTAACTTCAGGTTTACTGTATCCCTGTGATCTTCTTATTGACGATGAAACACAGAAATTGCATCGGAATTAAATAGAAAGGCACAATGCCGAATTGAGTACAAGAAAACTGACTCTTCTTACTGTCTATGCTTTGAACCATTCCTGTGACACTAGTTACTGATTCCCATGCTTCATTTCAGGTTTACTGTATCCTTCTGACCTTCTTATTGACGATGTAACTCAGAAATTGCATCGGAATTAAATACAAAAGGAACAGAGAAGACTCAAGTACTTGACGACTGGCTGTTCTTACAGACTATGTTTTGAACCTTTCCTGTGAGACCGGTTTTAGATTCCGATGCTTAACTTCAGGTTTACTGTATCCCTCTGACCTTCTTATTGACGATGAAACACAGAAATTGCATCGCAAATAAATAGAAAAGGCACAATGCCGACTTTAGTACAAGAAGACTGGTTCTTCTTCCTGTCTATGTTTTGAACCATTCCTGTGACACTAGTTATGGATTCCGATGCTTCACTTGAGGTTTACTGTTTCCATCTGACCTTCTTGGTGACGATGAAACACAGAAATTGCATCGGAATTAAATAGAAATGGCACAATGCCGACTCAAGTACAAGAAGACTGGCTCTTCTTACTGTCTGTGTTTTGAACCTTTCCTGTGAGACCGGTTTCAAATTCCGATGCTTCACTTCAGGTTTACTGTATCCCTTGGACCTTCATGTTGACGACGAAACACAGAAATTGCATCGGAATTACATAGAAATGGCACAATGCCCACTTAAGTTCAAGAAAACTGACTCTTCTTACAGTCTATGATTTGAACCATTCCTGTGACTTTAGTTATAGATTCCTATGCTTCACTTCAGGTTTACTGTACCCCTCCGACCTTCTTATTGACGATGAAACACAGAAATAGCATATTAATTAACTAGAAAAGGCACAATGCCGACTTAAGTACAAGAAAACTGTCTCTGCTTACTGTCAATGATTTGAACCCTTCCTGTGACACAAGTTATAGATTCCGAACCTTCACTTCAGGTTTACTGTATCCCTCTGACCCTCTTATTGACGATGCAACACACAAATTGCATCGGAATTAAATGCAAAAGGCACAATGCCGACATAAGTACAAGAATACTGACTCATCTCATTGTCTATGCTTTGAACCATTCCTGTGACACTAGTTATGGATTTCGATGCTTCACTTCAGGTTTACTGTATCCCTCTGACCTTCTTATTGACCATGACACACAGAAAGTGCATCGGAATTCAATACAAAAGGCACATTGCCGTCTCAAGTACAAGAAGACTGGCTCTTCTTACTGTCTATGTTTTGAACCTTTCCTGTGAGACCGGGTTTAGATTCCGATGCTTCACTTCAGGTTTACTGTATCCCTTGGAACTTATTAACAACGAAACACGGAAATTGCATCGGATTTAAATACAAAAGGCACAATGCCGACTTAAGTTCAAGAAAACTGACTCCTCTTACTGTCTATGTTTTGAACCATTCCTGTGACACCAGTTATAGATTCCGATGCTTCACTTCAGGAGTGCTGTATCCCTCTGACCTTCTTGGTGACGATGAAACACAGAAATTGCATCGGAATTAAACAGAAACGGCACAATGCGCCTCAAGTAACAGAACACTAGCTATTCTTACTGTCTATGTTTTGAACCTATTCTGTGAGACCGGTTTTAGATTCCGATGCTTCACTTCAGGTTTTCTGTATCCCTTGGACCTTCTTATTGGCGACGAAACACGGAAATTGCTTTGGAATTATATACAAAAGGCACAATGCCGACTTAAGTACAAGAAAACTGACTCTTCTTACTGTCTATGTTTTGAACCATTCCTGTGACACTAGTTATAGATTACAATGCTTCACTTCATGTTTTCTGTATCCCTCTGACCTTCTTATTGACGATGAAACACAGAAATTGCATCTTAATCAAATACAAAAGCCACAATGCCTACTTAAGTACAAGAAGACAGACTCTTCTTGCTGTCTATGTTTTGAAACATTCCTGTGACACTAGATATGGATTCCGATGCCTCACTTCAGGTTTACTGTATCCCTCTGATCTTCTTATTGACGATGAAACACAGATATAGCATCGGAATTAAATAGAAAAAGCACAATGCCGACTTAAGTACAAGAAAACTGACTCTTCATTCTGTCTATGTTTGAACCATTCCTGTGACACTAGTTATGGATTGCGACGCTTCACTTCAGGTTTACTGTATCCCTCTGGCTTCTTATTGACGACGCAACAAAGAAATATGCATCGGAATTGTGTAGAAAAGGCGCAATGCCGACTTAAGTACAAGAAAACTGACTCTTCTTACTGTCTATGTTTTGAACCATTCCTGTGACACTAGGTATATATTCCGATGCTTCACTTCAGGTTTACTGTATCCCTCTGACCTCCTTATTGACGATGAAACACAGAAATTGCATCGGAATTAAATAGATAAGGCACAATGCCGACTCAAGTACAAGAAAACTGACTCTTTTTAATGTCTATGTTTTGAACCTTTCCTGTGGCACTAGTTATAGATTCCGATGCTTCACTTCAGGTTTACTGTATCCCTATGACCTTCTTATTGACAATGAAACACAGAAATCGCATCGGATTTAAATAGGAAAGGCACAATGCCGACTCAAGTACCAGAAAACTGACTCTTCTATTTGTCTATGTTTTGAACCATTCCTGTCACACTAGTTATAGATTCCGATGCTTCACTTCAGGTTTACTGTATCCCTCTGATCTTCGTATTGAAGATGAAACACAGATATTGCCTCGGAATCAAACAGAAAAGGCACAATGCCGACATAAGTACAAGAAAACTGACTCTTCTTACCGTCTATATTTCGTGCCATTCCTATGACACTAGTTACAGAATCCGATACTTCACCTCAGGTTTACTGAATCCCTCTGACCTTCTTATTGACGATGAAACACAGTTATTGAATCGGAGTCAAATACAAAAGGCACAATGGCGGCTCAAGTACAAGAAAACTGACTCTTCTTACTGTCTATGGTTTGAACCATTCCTGTGACACTAGTTATAGATTCCGATGCTTCACTTCATGGTTACTGTATCCCTGTGACCTTCTTATTGACGATGAAACACAGAAATTGCATCGGAATTAAATACAAAAGGCACAATGCCGACTCAAGTACAAGAAGGCTGACTCTTCTTACTGTCTATGTTTTGAATCTTTCCTGTGAGACCGGTTTTAGATTCCGATGCTTCACCTCAGGTTTACTGTATCCCTTGTACCTTCTAATTGACGACGAAACACAGAAATTGCATCGGAATTAAATAGAAAAAGCTCAATGCCGACTTAAGTTCAAGAAAACTGACTCTCCTTACTGTCTATATTTTGAACCATTCCTGTGACACTAGTTACAGATTCCGATGCTTTACTTCAGGTTTACTTTATACCTCTGACCTCCTTATTGTCGATGAAACACAGAAATTGCATCGGAATAAAATAGAAAAGGCACAATGCCGACTCAAGTACAAGAAAACTGAATCTTCTTATGTTTATGTTTTGAACCTTTCCTATGACACTAGTTATAGATTCTGATGCTTCACTTCCGGTAAACTGTATCCCTCTGTCCTTCTTATTGACGATGAAACAGAGAAATTGCATCGGCACTATATACAAAAGTTACATTACAGACTCAAGTACAAGAGGACTGGTGCTTCTTACTGTCCATTTCTTAAACCTTTCCTGTGTGCCGGTATTAGATTCCGGTGCTTCACCTCACGTTTACTGTATCCCTTGGTCCTTCGTATTGACGACGAAACACAGAAATTGCATCGGAATTAAATAGAAAAGGCACATTGATGACTTAAGTACAAGCCGACTGACTCTTCTTACTAACTACGTTTGAACCATTCCTGTGACACTAGTTATAGATTCTGATGCTTCACTTCAGGTTTATTGTATCCCACTGACCTTCTTATTGACGATGAACCACAGAAATGGCATCGGAATTAAATAGGAAAGGAACAATGCCGACTCAGGTACAAGAAAACTGACTCTTCTATTTGTCTATGTTTTGAACCATTCCTGTCACACTAGTTATAGATTCCGATGCTTCACTTCAGGTTTACTGTATCCCTCTGACCTTCTTATTGACGATGAAACACAGATTTTGCTTCGGAACTAAATAGAAAATGCACAATGCCGACTCAAGTACAAGAAAACTGACTCTTCTTACTGTCTATGTTTTGAACCATTCCTGTGACACTAGTTATATATTCCGATGCTTCACTTCAGGTTTACTGTATCCCTATGACCTTCTTATTGACGATGAAACACAGAAATTGCATCGGATTTAAATACAAAAGGCACAATGCAGACTTAAGTACAAGAAAACTGACTCCTCTTACTGTCTATGTTTTGAACCATTCCTGAGACACTAGTTATAGATTCCGATGCTTCACTTCAGGAGTTCTGTATACCTCTGACCATCTTAGTGACGATGAAACACAGAAATTGCATCGGAATTAAATACAAAAGGCACAATGCCGACTTAAGTACAAGAAAACTGACTCTTCTTACTGTCTATGTTTTGAACCATTCCTGTGACCCTAGTTTTGGATTCCGATGCTTAACTTCAGGTTTACTGTATCCCTGTGATCTTCTTATTGACGATGAAACACAGAAATTGCATCGGAATTAAATAGAAAGGCACAATGAGGAATTGAGTACAAGAAAACTGACTCTTCTTACTGTCTATGCTTTGAACCATTCCTGTGACACTAGTTACTGATTCCCATGCTTCATTTCAGGTTTACTGTATCCTTCTGACCTTCTTATTGACGATGTAACTCAGAAATTGCATCGGAATTAAATACAAAAGGAACAGAGAAGACTCAAGTACTTGACGACTGGCTGTTCTTACAGACTATGTTTTGAACCTTTCCTGTGAGACCGGTTTTAGATTCCGATGCTTAACTTCAGGTTTACTGTATCCCTCTGACCTTCTTATTGACGATGAAACACAGAAATTGCATCGCAATTAAATAGAAAAGGCACAATGCCGACTTTAGTACAAGAAGACTGGTTCTTCTCCCTGACTATGTTTTGAACCATTCCTGTGACACTAGTTATGGATTCCGATGCTTCACTTGAGGTTTACTGTTTCCATCTGACCTTCTTGTTGACGATGAAACACAGAAATTGCATCGGAATTAAATAGAAATGGCACAATGCCGACTCAAGTACAAGAAGACTGGCTCTTCTTACTGTCTGTGTTTTGAACCATTCCTGTGAGACCGGTTTCAAATTCCGATGCTTCACTTCAGGTTTACTGTATCCCTTGGACCTTCATGTTGACGACGAAACACAGAAATTGCATCGGAATTAAATAGAAATGGCACAATGCCCACTTAAGTTCAAGAAAACTGACTCTTCTTACTGTCTATGATTTGAACCATTCCTGTGACTTTAGTTATAGATTCCTATGCTTCACTTCAGGTTTACTGTACCCCTCCGACCTTCTTATTGACGATGAAACACAGAAATAGCATATTAATTAACTAGAAAAGGCACAATGCCGACTTAAGTACAAGAAATCTGTCTCTGCTTACTGTCAATGATTTGAACCCTTCCTGTGACACAAGTTATAGATTCCGAACCTTCACTTCAGGTTTACTGTATCCCTCTGACCCTCTTATTGACGATGAAACACACAAATTGCATCGGAATTAAATGCAAAAGGCACAATGCCGACATAAGTACAAGAATACTGACTCATCTCATTGTCTATGTTTTGAACCATTCCTGTGACACTAGTTATGGATTTCGATGCTTCACTTCAGGTTTACTGTATCCCTCTGACCTTCTTATTGACCATGACACACAGAAATTGCATCGGAATTAAATACAAAATGCACAATGCCGACATAAGTACAAGAAGATTGACTCTTCTAACTGTCTATGTTTTGAACCATTCCTGTGACACTAGTTATAGATTCCGATGCTACACTTCAGGTTTTCTGTATCCCTCTAGCCTTCTTATTGACGATGAAACACAGAAATTGCATCGGAATTCAATACAAAAGGCACAATGCCGTCTCAATTACAAGAAGACTGGCTCTTCTTACTGTCTATGTTTTGAACCTTTCCTCTGAGACCGGGTTTAGATTCCGATGCTTCACTTCAGGTTTACTGTATCCCTTGGAACTTATTAACTACGAAACACGGAAATTGCATCGGATTTAAATACAAAAGGCACAATGCCGTCTCAAGTACAAGAAGACTGGCTCTTCTTACTGTCTATGTGTTGAACCTTTCCTGTGTGACCGGTTTTAGATTCCGATGCTTCACTTCTGGTTTACTGTATCCCTTGGACCTTCTTATTGACGACGAAACAAAGAAATATGCATCGAAATTAAATAGAAAAGGCGCAATGCCGACATAAGTACAAGAAGACTGGCTCTTCCTACTCTCTATGTCTTGAACCATTCCTGTGAGACAAGTTTTAGATTCCGATTCTTCACTTCAGGTTTACAGTATCCCTCTGTCCTTCGTATTGACGATGAAACACAGAAATTGCATCGGAATTCAATACAAAAGGCACATTGCCGTCTCAAGTACAAGAAGACTGGCTCTTCTTACTGTCTATGTTTTGAACCATTCCTGTGACACTAGGTATATATTCCGATGCTTCACTTCAGGTTTACTGTATCCCTCTGATCTTCTTATTGACGATGAAACACAGATATTGCATCGGAATTAAATAGAAAAGGCACAATGCCGACTTATGTACAAGAAAACTGACTCTTCATTCTGTCTATGTTTGAACCATTCCTGTGACACTAGTTATGGATTGCGACGCTTCGCTTCAGGTTTACTGTATCCCTCTGGCTTCTTATTGACGCCGCAACAAAGAAATATGCATCGGAATTGAGTAGAAAAGGCGCAATGCCGACATAAGTACAAGAAAACTGACTCTTCTTACTGTCTATGTTTTGAACCATTCCTGTGACACTAGGTATATATTCCGATGCTTCACTTCAGGTTTATTGTATCCCTCTGACCTTCTTATTGACGATGAAACACAGAAAATGCACCGGAATTGAACAGAAAAGGCACAATGCCGACTTAAGTACAAGAAAACTGGCTCTTCTTACTGTCTATGTTTTGAACCATTCCTGTGACACTAGTTATAGATTCCGATGCTTAACTTCCGGTTTACTGTACATCTCTGACCTTATTATTAACGACGAAACACAGAAATAGCATCGGAATTAAATAGAAAAGGCACAATGCCGACTTAAGTACAAGAAAACTGACTCTTCTAACCGTCTATGTTTCGAACCATTCCTGTGACACTAGTTACAGATTCCGATACTTCACTTCAGGTTTACTGTATCCCTCTGACTCTCTAATTGACGATGAAACACAGAAATTGATTCGGAATTAAATACAAAAGGCACAATGCCGACTCAAGTACAAGAAAACTGACACTTCTTACTGTCTATATTTTGAACCATTCCTGTGACACTAGTTATAGATACCGATGCTTCACTTCATGTTTACTGTATACCTCTGTCCTTCTTATTGACGATAAAACACAGAAATTGCATCGGAATTAAATACAAAAGGCACAATGCCGACTCAAGTACAAGAAGACTGACTCTTCTTACTATCTATGATTTGAACCTTTCCTGTAAGACCGGTTTTAGATTCCGATGCTTCACTTCAGGTTGACTATATCCCTTGGCCCTTCTTATTGACGACGAAACACAGAAATTGCATCGGAATTGAATACAAAAAGCACAATGCCGACTTACGTACAAGAGAAATGACTCTTTTTAGTCTCTATGTTTTGAACCATTCCTGTGTCACTAGTTATAGATTGCGATGCTTCACTTCAGGTTTACTGTATCCCTCTGATCTCCTAATTGACGATGAAACACAGAAATTGCATCGGAATTAAATACAAAAGGCACAATGCCCACCCAAGTACAAGAAGACTGACTCTTCTTACTATTTATGATTTGAACCTTTCCTGTGAGCCGGTTTTAGTTTCCGATGCTTCACTTCAGGTTTACTGTATCCCTTGGTCCATCTTATTGACGACGAAACACAGAAATGGCTTCGGAATTAAATAGGAAAGGCACAATGCCGACTCAAGTACAAGAAAGCTGACTCTTCTATTTGTCTATGTTTTGAACCATTCCTGTCACACAAGTTACAGATTCCGATGCTTCACTTCAGGTTTACTGTATGCCTCTGACCTTCTCATTGACGACGACACACAGAAATTGCATCGGAACTAAATATAAAATGCACAATGCCGACTAAAGTACAAGAAACTGACTCTTCTTACTGTCTATGTTTTGAACCATTCCTGTGACACTAGTCATGGATTCCGATGCTTCACTTCAGGTTTACTGTATCTTTTCTGACCTTCTTATTGACGATGAAATACAGAAATTGCATAGGAATTAAATGGAAAAGGCACATTGCCGACTTAGGTACAAGAAAATTGACTCTTCTTACTGTCTATGTTGTGAATCATTCCTGTGACACTAGTTATAGTTTCCGATAATCTACTTCAGGTTTACTGTATCCCTCTGTCCTTCTTATTGACGATGAAACACAGTAACTGCATCGGAATTAAATAGAAAAGGCACCATGCCGACTTAAGTACAAGAAAACTAACTCTTCTTACTGTCTATGTTTTGAACCTTTCCTGTGACACTAGTTATAGATTCCAATGCTTCACTTCATGTTTACTGTATCCCTCTGACTTTCTTATTGACGACGAAACACAGATATTGCATCGGAATTAAATACAAAAGCCACTATGCCGACTTCAGTACAAGAAGACTGACTCTTCCTACTGTCTATGATTTGATCCATTCCTGTGAGACTAGTTACGGATTCCGATGCTTCACTTCTGGTTTACTGTATCCCTCTGGCTTTTTATTGACGACGCAACAAAGAAATATGCATCGGAATTGAGTAGAAAGGCGCAATGCCGACTTAAGTATAAGAAAACTGACTCTTCTTACTGTCTATGTTTGAACCATTCCTGTGACACTAGGTATATATTCCGATGCTTCACTTCAGGTTTACTGTATCCCTCTGACCTTCTTATTGACGATGAAACACAGAAAATGCATCGGAATTGAATAGAAAAGGCACAATGCCGACTTAAGTACAAGAAAACTGGCTCTTCTTACTGTCTATGTTTTGAACCATTCCTGTAACACTAGTTATAGATTCCGATGCTTAACTTCCGGTTTACTGTACCCCACTGACCTTCTTATTAACGACGAAACACAGAAATAGCATCGGAATTAAATAGAAAAGGCACAATGCCGACTTAAGTACAAGAAATCTGACTCTTCTAACCGTCTATGTTTCGAACCATTCCTGTGACACTAGTTACAGATTCCGATACTTCACTTCAGGTTTACTGTATCCCTCTGACTCTCTTATTGACGATGAAACACAGAAATTGATTCGGAATTAAATACAAAAGGCACAATGCCGACTCAAGTACAAGAAAACTGACACTTCTTACTGTCTATGTTTTGAACCATTCCTGTGACACTAGTTATAGATACCGATGCTTCACTTTATGTTTACTGTATCCCTCTCACCTTCTTATTGACGATGAAACACAGAAATTGCATCGGAATTAAATACAAAAGCCACAATGCCGACTTCAGTACAAGAGGACTGACTTTTCTTACTGTCTCTGATTTGAACCATTCCTGTGACACTAGTTATGGATTCCGATGCTTCACTTCAGGTTTACTGTATCCCTCTGATCCTCTTATTGACGATGAAACACAGAAATAGCATCGGAATTAAATACAAAAGGCACAATGCCGACTCAAGTACAAGAAGACTGACTCTTCTTACTATCTATGAATTGAACCTTTCCTGTGAGCCGGTTTTAGTTTCCGATGCTTCACTTCAGGTTTACTGTATCCCTTGGTCCTTCTTATTGACGACGAAACACAGAAATTGCATCGGAATTAAATAGAAAAGGCACAATGCCGACTTAAGTACAAGATGACTGACTCTTCTTACTGTCTACGTTTTGAACCATTCGTGTGTCACTAGTTATAGATTCCGATGCTTCACTTCATGTTTACTGTATCCCTCTGACCTTCTTATTGACGATGAAACACAGAAATGGCATCGGAATTAAATAGGAAAGGCACAATGCCGACTCAAGTACAAGAAAGCTGACTCTTTTATTTGTCTATGCTTTGAACCATTCCTGTCACACAAGTTATAGGGTCCGATGCTTCACTTCAGGTTTACTGTATGCCTCGGACCTTCTCATTGACGATGAAACACAGAAATTGCATCGGAACTAAATATAAAATGCACAATGCCGACTCAAGTACAAGAAACTGACTCTTCTTACTGTCTATGCTTTGAACCATTCCTGAGACACTAGTTATAGTTTCCGATAATTCACTTCAGGTTTACTGTATCCCTCTGACCTTCTTATTGACGATGAAACACAGTAACTGCATCGGAATTAAATAGAAAAGGCAGAATGCCGACTTAAGTACAAGAAAACTGACTCTTCTTACTGTCTATGTTTTGAACCATTCCTGTGACACTAGTTATGGATTCCAATGCTTCACTTCATGTTTACTGTATCCCTCTGACTTTCTTATTGACGATGAAACACAGAAATTGCATCGGAATTAAATTCAAAAGCCACAATGCCGAATTCAGTACAAGAAGACTGACTCTTCTTACTGTCTCTGATTTGAACCATTCCTGTGACACTAGTTCTGGATTCCGATGCTTCACTTCAGGTTTACTGTATCCCTCTGATCCTCTTATTGACGATGAAACACAGAAATAAAATCGGAATTAAATAGAAAAGGCACAATGCCGACATAAGTGGAAGAAAACTGACTCCTCTTACTGTCTATGTTTTGATCCATTCCTGTGAGACTAGTTACGGATTCCGATGCTTCACTTTAGGTTTTCTGTATCCCTCTGTTCTTCTTATTGACGATGAAACACAGAAATTGCATCAGAATTAAAAAGAAAAGCACAATGCCGACTTAAGTACAAGAGAACTGACTATTCTTAGTGTCTATGTTTTGAACCATTCCTGTGACACTAGTTACAGATTCCGATGCTTCACTTCAGGTTTACTGTATCCCTCTGTCCTTCTTATTGACGATGAAACAGAGAAATTGCATCGGAATTATATACAAAAAGCACAATGCCGACTCAAGTACAAGAGGACTGGCTCTTCTTACTGTCTATGTTTTGAACCTTTCCTGTGAGACCGGTTTTAGATTCCGATGCTTCACTTCTGGTTTACTGTATCCCTCTGGCTTTTTATTGACGACGCAACAAAGAAATATGCATCGGAAGTGAGTAGAAAAGGCGCAATGCCGACATAAGTATAAGAAAACTGACTCTTCTTACTGTCTATGTTTTGAACCATTCCTGTGACACTAGGTATATATTCCGATGCTACACTTCAGGTTTACTGTATCCCTCTGACCTTCTTATTGACGATGAAACACAGAAAATTCATCGGAATTGAATAGAAAAGGCACAATGCCGACTTAAGTACAAGAAAACTGGCTCTTCTTACTGTCTATGTTTTGAACCATTCCTGTGACACTAGTTATAGATTCCGATGCTTAACGTCCGGTTTACTGTACCCCTCTGAAGTTCTTATTAACGACGAAACACAGAAATAGCATCGGAATTCAATAGAAAAGGCACAATGCCGACTTAAGTACAAGAAATCTGACTCTTCTAACCGGCTATGTTTCGAACCATTCCTGTGACACTAGTTACAGATTCCGATACTTCACTTCAGGTTTACTGTATCCCTCTGACTCTCTTATTGACGATGAAACACAGAAATTGATTCGGAATTAAATACAAAAGGCACAATGCCGACTCAAGTACAAGAAAACTGACACTTCTTACTGTCTATGTTCCGAACCATTCCTGTGACACTAGTTATAGATACCGATGCTTCACTTTATGTTTACTGTATCCCTCTGACCATCTTATTGACGATGAAACACAGAAATTGCATCGGAATTAAATACAAAAGGCACAATGCCGACTCAAGTACAAGTAGACTGACTCTTCTTACTATCTATGATTTGAACCTTTCCTGTGAGACCGGTTTTAGATTCCGATGCTTCGCTTCAGGTTTACTGTATCCCTTGGCCCTTCTTATTGACGACGAAACACAGAAATTGCATCGGAATTGAATACAAAAAGCACAATGCCGCCTTACGTACAAGAAAACTGACTCTTTTTACTCTCTATGTTTTGAACCATTCCTGTGTCACTAGTTTTAGATTGCGATGCTTCACTTCAGGTTTACTGTACCCTCTGACCTCCTAATTGACGATGAAACACAGAAATTGCATCGGAATGAAATACAAAAGGCTCAATGCCGACTCAAGTACAAGAAGACTGACTCTTCTTACTATCTATGATTTGAACCTTTCCTGTGAGCAGGTTTTAGTTTCCGATGCTTCACTTCAGGTTTACTGTATCCCTTGGTCCTACTTATTGACGACGAAACACAGAAATTGCATCGCAATTAAATAGAGAAGGCACAATGCCGACTTAAGTACAAGATGACTGACTCTTCTTACTGTCTACGTTTTGAACCATTCCTGTGACACTAGTTATAGATTCCGATGATTCACTTCATGCTTACTGTATCCCTCTGACCCTCTTATTGACGATGAAACACAGAAATGGCATCGGAATTAAATAGGAATTGCACAATGCCGACTCAAGTACAGGAAAGCTGACACTTCTATTTGTCTATGTTTTGAACCATTCCTGTGTCACTAGTTACAGATTGCGATGCTTCACTTCAGGTTTACTGTACCCTCTGACCTCCTAATTGACGATGAAACACAGAAATTGCATCGGAATTAAATACAAAAGGCACAATGCCGACTCAAGTACAAGAAGGCTGACTCTTCTTACTATCTATGATTTGAACCTTTCCTGTGAGCCGGTTTTAGTTTCCGATGCTTCACTTCAGGTTTACTGTATCCCTTGGTCCTACTTATTGACGACGAAACACAGAAATTGCATCGCAATTAAATAGAGAAGGCACAATGCCGACTTAAGTACAAGATGACTGACTCTTCTTACTGTCTACGTTTTGAACCATTCCTGTGACACTAGTTATAGATTCCGATGATTCACTTCATGCTTACTGTATCCCTCTGACCTTCTTATTGACGATGAAACACAGAAATGGCATTGGAATTAAATAGGAAATGCACAATGCCGACTCAAGTACAGGAAAGCTGACACTTCTATTTGTCAATGTTTTGAACCATTCCTGTCACACGAGTTATAGATTCCGATGCTTCACTTCAGGTTTTCTGTATGCCTCTGACCTTCTCATTGACGATGAAACACAGAAATTGCATCGGAACTAAATATAAAATGCACAATGCCGACTCAAGTACATGAAACTGAAGCTTCTTACTGTCTATGTTTTGAACCATTCCCGTGACACTAGTTATGGATTCCGATGCTTCACTTCAGGTTTACTGTATCATTTCTGACCCTCTTATTGACGATGAAACACAGAAATTGCATCGGAATTAAATGGAAAAGGCACAATGCCGAGTTAGGTACAAGAAAATTGACTCTTCTTACTGTCTATGTTTTGAATCATTCCTGTGACACTAGTTATAGTTTCCGATAATTGACTTCAGGTTTACTGTATCCCTCTGACCTTCTTATTGGCGATGAAACACAGAAAATGCATCGGAATTGAATAGAAAAGGCACAATGCCGACTTAAGTACAAGAAAACTGGCTCTTCTTACTGTCTATGTTTTGAACCATTCCTGTGACACTAGTTATAGATTCCGATGCTTAACTTCCGGTTTACTGTACCCCTCTGAAGTTCTTATTAACGACGAAACACAGAAATAGCATCGGAATTAAATAGAAAAGGCACAATGCCGACTTAAGTACAAGAAATCTGACTCTTCTAACCGGCTATGTTTCGAACCATTCCTGTGACACTAGTTACAGATTCCGATACTTCACTTCAGGTTTACTGTATCCCTCTGACTCTCTTATTGACGATGAAATACAGAAATTGATTCGGAATTAAATACAAAAGGCACAATGCCGACTCAAGTACAAGAAAACTGACACTTCTTACTGTCTATGTTCCGAACCATTCCTGTGACACTAGTTATAGATACCGATGCTTCACTTTATGTTAACTGTATCCCTCTGACCTTCTTATTGACGATGAAACACAGAAATTGCATCGGAATTAAATACAAAAGGCACAATGCCGACTCAAGTACAAGTAGACTGACTCTTCTTACTATCTATGATTTGAACCTTTCCTGTGAGACCGGTTTTAGATTCCGATGCTTCGCTTCAGGTTTACTGTATCCCTTGGCCCTTCTTATTGACGACGAAACACAGAAATTGCATCGGAATTGAATACAAAAAGCACAATGCCGCCTTACGTACAAGAAAACTGACTCTTTTTACTCTCTATGTTTTGAACCATTCCTGTGTCACTAGTTTTAGATTGCGATGCTTCACTTCAGGTTTACTGTACCCTCTGACCTCCTAATTGACGATGAAACACAGAAATTGCATCGGAATTAAATACAAAAGGCACAATGCCGACTCAAGTACAAGAAGACTGACTCTTCTTACTATCTATGATTTGAACCTTTCCTGTGAGCCGGTTTTAGTTTCCGATGCTTCACTTCAGGTTTACTGTATCCCTCGGTCCTACTTATTGACGACGAAACACAGAAATTGCATCGCAATTAAATAGAGAAGGCACAATGCCGACTTAAGTACAAGATGACTGACTCTTCTTACTGTCTACGTTTTGAACCATTCCTGTGACACTAGTTATAGATTCCGATGATTCACTTCATGCTTACTGTATCCCTCTGACCCTCTTATTGACGATGAAACACAGAAATGGCATCGGAATTAAATAGGAATTGCACAATGCCGACTCAAGTACAGTAAAGCTGACACTTCTATTTGTCTATGTTTTGAACCATTCCTGTGTCACTAGTTACAGATTGCGATGCTTCACTTCAGGTTTACTGTACCCTCTGACCTCCTAATTGACGATGAAACACAGAAATTGCATCGGAATTAAATACAAAAGGCACAATGCCGACTCAAGTACAAGAAGGCTGACTCTTCTTACTATCTATGATTTGAACCTTTCCTGTGAGCCGGTTTTAGTTTCCGATGCTTCACTTCAGGTTTACTGTATCCCGTGGTCCTACTTATTGACGACGAAACACAGAAATTGCATCGCAATTAAATAGAGAAGGCACAATGCCGACTTAAGTACAAGATGACTGACTCTTCTTACAGTCTACGTTTTGAACCATTCCTGTGACACTAGTTATAGATTCCGATGATTCACTTCATGCTTACCGTATCCCTCTGACCTTCTTATTGACGATGAAACACAGAAATGGCATCGGAATTAAATAGGAAATGCACAATGCCGACTCAAGTACAGGAAAGCTGACACTTCTATTTGTCTATGTTTTGAACCATTCCTGTCACACGAGTTATAGATTCCGATGCTTCACTTCAGGTTTTCTGTATGCCTCTGACCTTCTCGTTGACGATGAAACACAGAAATTGCATCGGGACTAAATATAAAATGCACAATGCCGACTCAAGTACATGAAACTGAAGCTTCTTACTGTCTATGTTTTGAACCATTCCCGTGACACTAGTTATGGATTCCGATGCTTCACTTCAGGTTTACTGTATCTTTTCTGACCCTCTTATTGACGATGAAACACAGAAATTGCATCGGAATTAAATGGAAAAGGCACAATGCCGAGTTAGGTACAAGAAAATTGACTCTTCTTACTGTCTATGTTTTGAATCATTCCTGTGACACTAGTTATAGTTTCCGATAATTGACTTCAGGTTTACTGTATCCCTCTGACCTTCTTATTGGCGATGAAACACAGTAACTGCATCGGAATTAAATAGAAAAGGCACGATGCCGACTTAAGTACAAGAAAACTGACTCTTCTTACTGTCTATGTTTTGAACCATTCCTGTGACACTAGTTATGGATTCCAAAGCTTCACTTCATGTTTACTGTATCCCTCTGACTTTCTTATTGACGATGAAACACAGAAATGGCATCGGAATTAAATACAAAAGCCACAATGCCGACTTCAGTACAAGAAGACTGACATTTCTTACTGTCTCTGATTTGAACCATTCCTGTGACACTAGTTATGGATTCCGATGCTTCACTTCAGGTTTACTGTATCCCTCTGAACTTCTTATTGACGATGAAACACAGAAATAGCATCGGAATTAAATGGAAAAGGCACAATGCCGACATAAGTAAAATGAAACTGGCTCCTCTTACTGTCTATGATTTGATCCATTCCTGTGAGACTAGTTACGGATTCCGATGCTTCACTTTAGGTTTACTGTATCCCTCTGATCTTCTTATTGACGATGAAACACAGAAATTGCATGAGAATAAAAAAGAAAAGGCGCAATGCCGACTTAAGTACAAGAGAACTGACTATTCTTACTGTCTATGTTTTGAACCATTCCTGCGACACTAGTTATAGATTCCGATGCTTCACTTCAGGTTTACTGTATCCCTCTGTCCTACTTATTGACGATGAAACAGAGAAATTGCATCGGGATTAAATATAAAAGGCACAATGCCGACTTAAGTACAAGAAGACTGACTCTTCCTACTGTCTATGATTCGAACCATTCCTGTGACACTAGTTTTAGATTCCGATGCTTCACTTCAGGTTTACTGTATCCCTCTGACCTTCTTATTGACGATGAAACACAGAATTTGCATCGGAATTAAATAGAAAAGGCACTATGCCGACTTAAGTACAAGAAGACTGACTCTTCTTACTGTCTACGTTTTGAACCATTCCTGTGACACTAGTTATAGCTTCCGATGCTTCACTTCGTGTTTGCTGTATCCCTCTGACCTTCTTATTGACGATGAAACACAGAAATGGCATCGGAATTAAATAGGAAAGGCACGATGCAGCCTCAAGTACAAGATAACTGACTCTTCTATTTGTCTATGCTTTGAAATATTCCTGTCACACTAGTTATAGATTCCGATGATACACTTCCGGTTTACTGTATCCCTCTGACCTTCATATTCACGATGAAACACAGAAATTGCATCGGAACTAAATAGAAAATGCACAATGCCGACTCAAATTTAAGAAAACTGACTCTTCTTACTGTCTATGTTTTGAACCATTCCTGTGACACTAGTTATAGATTCCGATGCTTCACTTCAGGTTTACTGTACCCCTATGACCTTCTTATTGACGATGAAACACAGAAATTGCATCAGAATTAAAAAGAAAAGGCACAAAGCCGACTTAAGTACAAGAAAACTGCCTCTTCGTACTGTCTATGTTTTGAACATTCCTGTGACACTAGTTATAGATTCCGATGCTTCATTTCAGGTTTACTGTATCCCTCTCACCTTCTTATTGAATATGAAACACAGATATTGCATCGGAATTAAATACAAAAGGCACTATGAAGACTCAAGTACAAGAAGACTGGCTCTTCTTACAGTCTATGTTTTGAACCTCTCCTGTGAGACCGGTTTTAGATTCCGATGCTTCACTTCAGGTTTACTGTATCCCTTGGACCTTCTAATTGACGACAAAACACAGAAATTGCATCGGTATTAAATACAAAATGCACAATGCCGACTCAAGTACAAGAAAACTGACACTTCTTAATGTCTATGCTTGGAAACTTTCGTGTGACACTAGTTGTAGATTCCGATGCTTCACCTCAGGTTTACTGTATCCCTCTGTCCTTCTTATTGACGACGAAACAGAGAAATTGCATCGGAATTATATACAAAAGGCACAATGCCGACTCAAGTACAAGAGGACTAGCTCTTGTTACTGTCTATGTTTTGAACCTTTCCTGTGAGCCGATTTTAGATTCCGATGCTTCACTTCTGGTTTACTGTATCCCTTGGTCCTTCTTATTGACGACGAAACACAGATATTGCATCGGCATTAAAAAGAAAAGTCACAAAGCCGACTTAAGTACAAGAAGACTGACTCTTATTAATGTCTACGTTTGTACCATTCCTGTGACGCTAGTTATAGATTCCGATGCTTCACTCAGGTTTACTGTATCCCTCCGACCTTCTTATTGACGATGAAAAACAGAAATGGGACCGGAATTAAATAGGAAAGGCACAATGCCGACTCAAGTACAAGAAAACTGACTCTTCTATTTGTCTGTGTTTTGAAATATTCCTGTCACACTAGTTATAGATTCCGATGCTTCACTTCAGGTTTACTTTATCCCTCTGACCTTCTTATTGACGATGAAACACAGATATTGCATCGGAACTAAATAGAAAATGCACAATGCCGACTCAAGTACAAAAAAACTGACTCTTCTTACTGTCTATGTTTTGAACCATTCCTGTGACACTAGTTATAGATTCCGATGCTTCACTTCAGGTGTACTGTATCCCTCTGACATTCTTAGTGACGATGAAACACAGAAATTCCATCGGAATTAAATAGAAAAGGCACAATGCCGACTTAAGTACAAGAAAACTGACTCTTCTTACTGTTTATGATTTGAACCATTCCTGCGACACTAGTTATGGATTCCAATGCTTCACTTCATTTTTACTGTACCCCTGTGACCCTCTAATTGACGATGAAACACAGAAATTGCATGGGAATTAAATACAAA
Source organism: Schistocerca piceifrons (assembly GCF_021461385.2). NCBI lineage: Eukaryota > Metazoa > Arthropoda > Insecta > Orthoptera > Acrididae > Schistocerca > Schistocerca piceifrons. The sequence continues at coordinate 79,042 of NW_025728137.1, read as the reverse complement.
AGGCACAATGCCGACTTAAGTACAAGAAAACTGACTCTTATTACTGTCTATGTTTTGATCCATTCCTGTGAGCCTAGTTATGGATTCCGATGCTTCAATTCAGGTTTACTGTATCCCTCCGATCTTCTTATTGACGATGAAACACAGAAATTGCATCAGAATTAAATACAAAAGGCACAATGAAGACTCAAGTACAAGAAGACTGACTCTTCTTACTGTCTACGCTTTGTACCATTCCTGTGACACTACTTATAGATTCCGATGCTTCACTTCAGGTTTACTGTATCCCTCCGACCTTCTTATTGGCGATGAAACACAGAAATGGGATCGGAATTAAATAGGAAAGGCACAATGCCGACTCAAGTACAAGAAAACTGACTCTTCTATTTGTCTATGTTTTGAAATATTTCTGTCACACTAGTTATAGATTCCGAATCTTCACTTCAGGTTTACTTTATCCCTCTGACCTACTTATTGACGATGAAACACAGAAATTGCATCGGAACTAAATTGAAAATGCACAATGCCGACTCAAGTAAAAGAAAACTGACTCTTCTTACTGTCTATGCTTTGAACCATTACTGTGACACTAGTTATAGATTCCGATGCTTCACTTCAGGTGTACTGTATACCTCGGACCTTCTTAATGACGATGAAACACAGATATAGCATCGGAATTAAATAGAAAAGGCACAATGCCGACTTACGTACAAGAAAACTAACTCTTCTTACAGTCTACGTTTTGAACCATTCCTGTGCACTAGTTATGGATTCCAATGCTTCACTTCATGTTTACTGTATCCCTCTGACCTTCTTATTGATGATAAAACTTAGAAATTGCATCGGAATTAAATACAAAAGCCACAATGCCAACTTAGGTACAGGATGACGGACTCTTCTTACTGTCCATGTTTTGATCCCTTCCTGTGACACTAGTTATGGATTCCGATGCTTCACTTCAGGTTTATTATATCCCTCTGATCTTCTTATTGACGATGAAACACAGAAATTGCATCGGAATTGAATACAAAAAGCACAATGCCGACTTACGTACAAGAAAACTGACTCTTTTTACTGTCTATGTTTTGAGCCATTCCTGTGTCACTAGTTATAGATTGCGATGCTTCACTTCAGGTTTACTGTATCCCTCTGACCTCCTAATTGACGATGAAACACAGAAATTGCATCGGAATTAAATACAAAAGGCACAATGCCGACTTAGGTACAAGAAAAATGACTCTTCTTACTGTCTATGTTTTGAATCATTCCTGTGACACTAGTTATAGTTTCTGATAATTCACTTCAGGTTTACTGTATCCCTCTGACCATCTTAGTGACGATGAAACACAGAAATTGCATCGGAATTAAATAGAAAAAGCACAATGCCGACTTAAGTACAAGAAGACTGACTTTTGTTACTGTCTATGTTTTGAACCTTTCGTGTGAGCCGGTTTTAGATTCCGATGCTTCACTTCAGGTTTACTGTATCCCTTGGTCCTTCTTATTGACGACGAAACACAGAAATTGCATCAGTATTAAAAAGAAAAGGCACAATGCCGACTTAAGTACAAGAAGACTGACTCTTCTTACTGTCTACGTTTTGTACCATTCCTGTGACACTAGTTATAGATTCCGATGCTTCACTTCAGGTTTACTGTATCCCTCCGACCTTCTTATTGACGATGAAACACAGAAATGGCATCGGAATCAAATAGCAAAGGCACAATGCCGACTCAAGTACAAGAAAACTGACTCTTCTATTTGTCTGTTTTGAAATATTCCTGTCACACTAGTTATAGATTCCGATGCTTCACTTCAGGTTTACTTTATCCCCCTGACCTTCTTATTGACGATGAAACACAGAAATTGCATCGGAACTAAATAGAAAATGCACAATGCCGACTCAAGTACAAGAAAACTGACTCTTCTATTTGTCTATGTTTTGAAATATTCCTGTCACACTAGTTATAGATTCCGATGCTTCACTTCAGGTTTACTTTATCCCTCTGACCTTCTTATTGACGATGAAACACAGAAATTGCATCGGAACTAAATAGAAAATGCACAATGCCGACTCAAGTACAAGAAAACTGACTCTTCTTACTGTCTATGTTTTGAACCATTCCTGTGACACTAGTTATAGATTCCGATGCTTCACTTCAGGTGATCTGTATCCCTCTGACCTTCTTAGTGACGATGAAACACAGAAATTGCATCGGAATTAAATAGAAAAAGCACAATGCCGACTTAAGTACAAGAAAACTGACTCTTCTTACTGTCTGTGTTTTGAACCATTCCTGTGACACTAGTTATGGATTCCAATGCTTCACTTCATTTTTACTGTATCCCTCTGACCTTCTTATTGACGATGAAACTTAGAAATTGTATCGGAATTAAATACAAAAGCCACAATGCCAACTGAAGTACAAGAAGACTGACTCTTCTTACTGTCCATGTTTTGAACCATTCCTGTGACACTAGTTATGGATTCCGATGCTTCACTTCAGGTTTATTGTATCCCTCTGATCTTCTTATTGACGATGAAACTCAGGAATAGCATCGCAATTAAATAGAAAAGGCACAATGCCGACTTAAGTACAAGAAAACTGACTCTTCTTACTGTCTGTGTTTTGAACCATTCCTGTGACAGTAGTTATGGAATCCGATGCTTCACTTCAGGCTTACTGTATTCCTCTGATCTTTTCATTGACGATGAAACACAGAAATTGCATCAGAATTAAAATGAAAAGGCACAATGCCGACTTAAGTACAAGAAAACTGACTCTTCTTACTGTCAATGTTTTAACCATTCCTGTGACACTAGTTATAGATTCCGATGCATCACTTCAGGTTTACTGTATCCCTTGGTCCTTCTTATTGACCACGAAACACAGATATTGCATCGGTATTAAAAAGAAAAGTCACAAAGCCGACTTAAGTACAAGAAGACTGACTCTTCTTACTGTCTACGTTTGTACCATTCCTGTGACGCTAGTTATAGATTCCGATGCTTCACTCAGGTTTACTGTATCCCTCCGACCTTCCTATTGACGATGAAACACAGAAATGGGACCGGAATTAAATAGGAAAGCCACAATGCCGACTCAAGTACAAGAAAACTGACTCTTCTATTTGTCTGTGTTTTGAAATATTCCTGTCACACTAGTTATAGATTCCGATGCTTCACTTCAGGTTTACTTTATCCCTCTGACCTTCTTATTGACGATGAAACACAGATATTGCATCGGAACTAAATGGAAAATGCACAATGCCGACTGAAGTACAAAAAAACTGACTCTTCTTACTGTCTATGTTTTGAACCATTCCTGTGACACTAGTTATAGATTCCGATGCTTCACTTCAGGTGTACTGTATCCCTCTGACATTCTTAGTGACGATGAAACACAGAAATTCCATCGGAATTAAATAGAAAAGGCACAATGCCGACTTAAGTACAAGAACACTGACTCTTCTTACTGTTTATGTTTTGAACCATTCCTGCGACACTAGTTATGGATTCCAATGCTTCACTTCATTTTTACTGTACCCCTGTGACCCTCTAATTGACGATGAAACACAGAAATTGCATGGGAGTTAAATACAAAAGGCACAATGCCGACTTAAGTACAAGAAAACTGACTCTTCTTACTGTCTATGTTTTGAACCATTCCTGTGACACTAGTTATAGATTCCGATGCTTCACTTCAGTTGTACTGTATCGCTCTGACCTTCTTAGTGACGATGAAACACAGAAATTGCATCGGAATTAAATAGAAAACGCACAATGCCGACATAAGTACAAGAAAACTGACTCTTATTACTGTCTATGTTTTGATCCAGTCCTGTGAGCCTAGTTATGGATTCCGATGCTTCAATTCAGGTTTACTGTATCCCTCTGATCTTCTTATTGACGATGAAACACAGAAATTGCATCAGAATTAAATACAAAAGGCACAATGAAGACTCAAGTACAAGAAGACTGACTCTTCTTACTGTCTACGTTTTGTACCATTCCTGTGACACTAGTTATAGATTCCGATGCTTCACTTCAGGTTTACTGTATCCCTCCGACCTTCTTATTGGCGATGAAACACAGAAATGGGATCGGAATTAAATAGGAAAGGCACAATGCCGACTCAAGTAAAAGAAAACTGACTCTTCTATTTGTCTATGTTTTGAAATATTCCTGTCACACTAGTTATAGATTCCGATTCTTCACTTCAGGTTTACTTTATCCCTCTGACCTACTTATTGACGATGAAACACAGATATTGCATCGGAATTAAATAGAAAAGGCACAATGCCGACTTAAGTACAAGAAAACTGACTCTTCTTACTGACTATGTTTTTAACCATTCCTGTGACACTAGTTATGGATTCCAATGCTTCACTTCATTTTTACTGTATCCCTCTGACCTTCTTATTGACGATGAAACTTAGAAATTGCATCGGAATTAAATACAAAAGCCACAATGCCAACTTAAGTAGAAGAAGACTGACTCTTCTTACTGTCCATGTTTTGAACCATTCCTGTGACACTAGTTATGGATTCCGATGCTTCACTTCAGGTTTATTGTATCCCTCTGATCTTCTTATTGACGATGAAACACAGTAAATGCATCGGAATTAAATAGAAAAGGCACAATGCCGACTTAAGTACAAGAAAACTGACTCTTCTTACTGTCTGTGTTTTGAACCATTCCTGTGACAGTAGTTATGGATTCCGATGCTTCACTTCCGGTTTACTGTATCCCTCTGATCTTCTTATTGACGATGAAACACAGAAATTGCATCAGAATTAAATACAAAAGGCACAATGAAGAGTCAAGTACAAGAAAACTGACTCTTCTTACTGTCTATGTTTTGAAACATTCCTGTGACACTAGTTATAGATTCCGATGCTTCACTTCAGGTGATCTGTATCCCTCTGACCTTCTTAGTGACGATGAAACACAGAAATTGCATTGGAATTATATAGAAAAAGCACAATGCCGACTTACGTACAAGAAAACTGACTCTTTTTACTGTCTATGCTTTGAGCCATTCCTGTGTCACTAGTTATAGATTGCGATGCTTCACTTCAGGTTTACTGTATCCCTTGGACCGTCTAATTGACGACAAAACACAGAAATTGCATCGGAATGAAATACAAAATGCACAATGCCGACTCAAGTGCAAGAAAACTGACTCTTCTTAATGTCTATGTTTGGAAACTTTCGTGTGACACTAGTTGTAGATTCCGATGCTTCACCTCAGGTTTACTGTATCCCTCTGTCCTTGTTATTGACGCTGAAACAGAGAAATTGCATCGGAACTATATACAAAAGGCACAATGCCCACTCAAGTACAAGAGGATTAGCTCTTGTAACTGTCTATGTTTTGAACCTTTCCTGTGAGCCGGTTTTAGATTCCGATGCTTCACTTCAGGTTTACTGTATCCCTTGGTCCTTCTTATTGACGACGAAACACAGATATTGCATCGGTATTAAAAAGAAAAGGCACAAAGCCGACTTAAGTACAAGAAGACTGACTCTTCTTACTGTCTACGTTTGTACCATTCCTGTGACGCTAGTTATAGATTCCGATGCTTCACTTCAGTTGTACTGTATCGCTCTGACCTTCTTAGTGACGATGAAACACAGAAATTGCATCGGAATTAAATAGAAAACGCACAATGCCGACATAAGTACAAGAAAACTGACTCTTATTACTGTCTATGTTTTGATCCATTCCTGTGAGCCTAGTTATGGATTCCGATGCTTCAATTCAGGTTTACTGTATCCCTCTGATCTTCTTATTGACGATGAAACACAGAAATTGCATCAGAATTAAATACAAAAGGCACAATGAAGACTCAAGTACAAGAAGACTGACTCTTCTTACTGTCTACGTTTTGTGCCATTCCTGTGACACTAGTTATAGATTCCGATGCTTCACTTCAGGTTTACTGTATCCCTCCGACCTTCTTATTGGCGATGAAACACAGAAATGGGATCGGAATTAAATAGGAAAGGCACAATGCCGACTCAAGTACAAGATAACTGACTCTTCTATTTGTCTATGTTTTGAAATATTCCTGTCACACTAGTTATAGATTCCGATTCTTCACTTCAGGTTTACTTTATCCCTCTGACCTACTTATTGACGATGAAAAACAGAAATTGCATCGGAACTAAATAGAAAATGCACAATGCCGACTCAAGTAAAAGAAAACTGACTCTTCTTACTGTCTATGCTTTGAACCATTACTGTGACACTAGTTATAGATTCCGATGCATCACTTCAGGTGTACTGTATACCTCGGACCTTCTTAATGACGATGAAACACAGATATTGCATCGGAATTAAATAGAAAAGGCACAATGCCGACTTAAGTACAAGAAAACTGACTCTTCTTACTGTCTATGTTTTCAACCATTCCTGTGACACTAGTTATGGATTCCAATGCTTCACTTCATTTTTACTGTATCCCTCTGACCTTCTTATTGACGATGAAACTTAGAAATTGCATCGGAATTAAATACAAAAGCCACAATGCCAACTTAAGTACAAGAAGACTGACAATTCTTACTGTCCAAGTATTGAACCATTCCTGTGACACTAGTTATGGATTCCGATGCTTCACTTCAGGTTTATTGTATCCCTCTGATCTTCTTATTGACAATGAAACACAGTAATTGCATCGGAATTAAATAGAAAAAGCACAATGCCGACTTAAGTACAAGAAAACTGACTCTTCTTACTGTCTGTGATTTGAACCATACCTGTGACAGTAGTTATGGATTCCGATGCTTCACTTCCGGTTTACTGTATCCCTCTGATCTTCTTATTGACGATGAAACACAGAAATTTCATCAGAATTAAATACAAAAGGCACAATGAAGAGTCAAGTACAAGAAGACGGGCTCTTCTTACAGTCTATGTTTTGAACATTTCCTGTGAGACCGGTTTTAGATTTCGATGCTTCACTTTATGTTTACTGTCTCCCTTGGACCTTCTAATTGACGACAAAACACAGAAATTGCATCGGAATTAAATAAAAAAGGCACAATGCCGACTCATGTACAAGAAAACTGACTCTTCATAATGTCTATGCTTGGAAACTTTCCTGTGACACTAGTTGTAGATTCCGATGCTTCACCTCAGGTTTCCTGTATCCCTCTGTCCTTCTTAGTGACGATGAAACAGAGAAATTGCATCGGAATTATATACAAAAGGCACAATGCCAACTTAGGTACAGGATGACTGACTCTTCTTACTGTCCATGTTTTGATCCATTCCTGTGACACTAGTTATGGATTCCGATGCTTCACTTCAGGTTTATTATATCCCTCTGATCTTCTTATTGACGAGGAAACACAGAAATTGCATCGGAATTGAATACAAAAAGCACAATGCCGACTTACGTACAAGAAAACTGACTCTTTTTACTGTCTATGTTTTGAACCATTCCTGTGTCACTAGTTATAGATTGCGATGCTTCACTTCAGGTTTACTGTATCCCTCTGACCTCCTAATTGAGGATGAAACACAGAAATTGCATCGGAATTAATTACAAAAGGCACAATGCCGACTCAAGTACAAGAAGACTTTCTCTTCTTACTATCTATGATTTGAACCTTTCCTGTGAGCCGGTTTTAGTTCCGATGCTTCACTTGAAGTTTACTGTATCCCTTGGTCCTTCTTATTGACGACGAAACACAGAAATTGCATCGGAATTAAATAGAAAAGGCATAATGCCGACTTAAGTACAAGATGACTGACTCTTCTTACTGTCGACGTTTTGAACCATTCCTGTGACACTAGTTATAGATTCCGATGCTTCACTTCAGGTTTACTGTATGCCTCTGACCTTCTCATTGACGATGAAACACTGACATTGCATCGGAGCTAAATATAAAATGCACAATGCCGACTCAAGTACAAGATACTGACTCTTCTTACTGACTATGTTCTGAACAACTCCTGTGACACTAGTTATAGATTCCGATGCTTCACTTCAGGTTTACTGTATCCCTTCTGACCTTCTTATTGACGATGAAACACAGAAATTGCATCGGAATTAAATACAAAAGGCACAATGCCGACTTAGGTACAAGAAAATTGACCCTTCTTACTGTCAATGTTTTGAATCGTTCCTGTGACACTAGTTATAGTTTCCGATAATGCACTTCAGGTTTACTGTACCCCTCTGACCTTCTTATTGACGATGAAACACAGTAACTGCATCGGAATTAAATAGAAAAGGCACAATGCCGACTTAGGTACAAGGATATTGACTCTTCTTACTGTCTATGTTTTGAATCATTCCTGTGACACTAGTTATAGATTCCGATGCTTCACTTCAGGTTTACTGTATCCCTCCGACCTTCTTATTGACGATGAAACACAGAAATGGCATCGGAATTAAAAAGCAAAGGCACAATGCCGACTCAAATACAAGAAAACTGACTCTTCTATTTGTCTATGTTTTGAAATATTCCTGTCACACTAGTTATAGATTCCGATGCTTCACTTCAGGTTTACTTTATCCCTCTGACCTTCTTATTGACGATGAAACACAGAAATTGCATCGGAACTAAATAGAAAATGCACAATGCCGACTCAAGTACAAGAAAACTGACTTTTCTTACTGTCTATGTTTTGAACCATTCCTGTGACACTAGTTATAGATTCCGATGCTTCACTTCAGGTGATCTGTATCCCTCTGACCTTCTTAGTGACGATGAAACACAGAAATTGCATTGGAATTAAATGGAAAATGCACAATGCCGACTTCAGTACAAGAAAACTGACTCTTCTTACTGTCTGTGTTTTGAACCATTCCTGTGACACTAGTTATGGATTCCAATGCTTCACTTCATTTTTACTGTATCCCTCTGACCTTCTTATTGACGATGAAACTTAGAAATTGTATCGGAATTAAATACAAAAGCCACAATGCCAACTGAAGTACAAGAAGACTGACTCTTCTTACTGTCTACGTTTTGTACCATTCCTGTGACACTAGTTATAGATTCCGAAGCTTCACTTCAGGTTTACTGTATCCCTCCGACCTTCTTATTGACGATGAAACACAGAAATGGCATCGGAATTAAATAGCAAAGGCACAATGCCGACTCAAGTACAAGAAAACTGACTCTTCTATTTGTCTATGTTTTGAAATATTCCTGTCACACTAGTTATAGATTCCGATGCTTCACTTCAGGTTTACTTTATCCCTCTGACCTTCTTATTGACGATGAAACACAGAAATTGCATCGGAACTAAATAGAAAATGCACAATGCCGACTCAGTACAAGAAAACTGACTCTTCTTACTGTCTATGTTTTGAACCATTCCTGTGACACTAGTTATAGATTCCGATGCTTCACTTCAGGTGATCTGTATCCCTCTGACCTTCTTAGTGACGATGAAACACAGAAATTGCATCGGATGTAAATAGAAAAAGCACAACGCCGACTTAAGTACAAGAAAACTGACTCTTCTTACTGTCTGTGTTTTGAACCATTCCTGTGACATTAGTTATGGATTCCAATGCTTCACTTCATTTTTACTGTATCCCTCTGACCTTCTTATTGACGATGAAACTTAGAAATTGTATCGGAATTAAATACAAAAGCCACAATGCCAACTGAAGTACAAGAAGACTGACTCTTCTTACAGTCCATGCTTTGAACCATTCCTGTGACACTAGTTATGGATTCCGATGCTTCACTTCAGGTGTACTGTATCCCTCTCACCTTCTTATTGAATATGAAACACAGATATTGCATCGGAATTAAATACAAAAGGCACAATGAAGACTCAAGTACAAGAAGACTGACTCTTCTTACTGTCTGTGTTATGAACCATTCCTGTGACTGTAGTTATGGATTCCGATGCTTCACTTCAGGTTTACTGTATTCCTCTGATCTTTTTATTGACGATGAAACACAGAAATTGCATCAGAATTAAAATGAAAAGGCACAATGCCGACTTAAGTACAAGAAAACTGACTCTTCTTACTGTCAATGTTTTAAACCATTCCTGTGACACTAGTTATAGATTCCGATGCTTCACTTCAGGTTTACTGTATCCCTCTCACCTTCTTATTGAATATGAAACACAGATATTGCATCGGAATTAAATACAAAAGGCACAATGAAGACTCAAGTACAAGAAGACTGGCTCTTCTTACAGTCTATGTTTTGAACCTTTCCTGTGAGACCGGTTTTAGATTCCGATGCTTCACTTCAGGTTTACTGTATCCCTTGGACCTTCTAATTGACGACAAAACACAGAAATTGCATCGGAATTAAATACAAAATGCACAATGCCGACTCAAGTACAAGAAAACTGTCTCTTCTTAATGTCTATGCTTGGAAACTTTCGTGTGACACTAGTTGTAGATTCCGATGCTTCACCTCAGGTTTACTGTATCCCTCTGTCCTTCTTATTGACGATGAAACAGAGAAATTGCATCGGAACTATATACAAAAGGCACAATGCCCACTCAAGTACAAGAGGACTAGCTCTTGTTACTGTCTATGTTTTGAACCTTTCCTGTGAGCCGGTTTTAGATTCCGATGCTTCACTTCAGGTTTACTGTATCCCTTGGTCCTTCTTATTGACGACGAAACACAGAAATTGCATCGGTATTAAAAAGAAAAGGCACAATGGCGACTTAAGTACAAGAAAACTGACTTTTCTTACTGTCTTTGAACCATTCCTGTGACAGTAGTTATGGATTCCGATGCTTCCCTTCAGGTTTACTGTATCCCTCTGATCTTCTTATTGAAGATGAAACACAGAAATTGCATCGGAATTGAATACAAAAAGCACAATGCCAACTTACGTACAAGAATACTGACTCTTTTTACTGTCTACGCTTTGAACCATTCCTGTGTCACTTGTTATAGATTGCGATGCTTCACTTCAGGATTACTGAATCCCTCTGACCTCCTAATTGACGATGAAACACAGAAATTGCATCGGAATTAAATACAAAAGGCACAATGCCGACTCATGTACAAGAAGGCTGACTCTTCTTACTATCTATGTTTTGATCCTTTCCTGTGAGCCGGTTTTAGTTTCCGATGCTTCACTTCAGGTTTACTGTATCTCTTGGTCCTTCTTATTGACGACGAAACACAGAAATTGCATCGGAATTAAATAGAAAAGGCACAATGCCGACTTAGGTACAAGGATATTGACTCTTCTTACTGTCTATGTTTTGAATCATTCCTGTGACACTAGTTATAGATTCCGATGCTTCACTTCAGGTTTACTGTATCCCTCCGACCTTCTTATTGACGATGAAACACAGAAATGGCATCGGAATTAAAAAGCAAAGGCACAATGCCGACTCAAATACAAGAAAACTGACTCTTCTATTTGTCTATGTTTTGAAATATTCCTGTCACACTAGTTATAGATTCCGATGCTTCACTTCAGGTTTACTTTATCCCTCTGACCTTCTTATTGACGATGAAACACAGAAATTGCATCGGAACTAAATAGAAAATGCACAATGCCGACTCAAGTACAAGAAAACTGACTCTTCTTACTGTCTATGTTTTGAACCATTCCTGTGACACTAGTTATAGATTCCGATGCTTCACTTCAGGTGATCTGTATCCCTCTGACCTTCTTAGTGACGATGAAACACAGAAATTGCATCGGAATTAAATAGAAAATGCACAATGCCGACTTAAGTACAAGAAAACTGACTCTTCTTACTGTCTGTGTTTTGAACCATTCCTGTGACACTAGTTATGGATTCCAATGCTTCACTTCATTTTTACTGTATCCCTCTGACCTTCTTATTGACGATGAAACTTAGAAATTGTATCGGAATTAAATACAAAAGCCACAATGCCAACTGAAGTACAAGAAGACTGACTCTTCTTACTGTCTACGTTTTGTACCATTCCTGTGACACTAGTTATAGATTCCGAAGCTTCACTTCAGGTTTACTGTATCCCTCCGACCTTCTTATTGACGATGAAACACAGAAATGGCATCGGAATTAAATAGCAAAGGCACAATGCCGACTCAAGTACAAGAAAACTGACTCTTCTATTTGTCTATGTTTTGAAATATTCCTGTCACACTAGTTATAGATTCCGATGCTTCACTTCAGGTTTACTTTATCCCTCTGACCTTCTTATTGACGATGAAACACAGAAATTGCATCGGAACTAAATAGAAAATGCACAATGCCGACTCAGTACAAGAAAACTGACTCTTCTTACTGTCTATGTTTTGAACCATTCCTGTGACACTAGTTATAGATTCCGATGCTTCACTTCAGGTGATCTGTATCCCTCTGACCTTCTTAGTGACGATGAAACACAGAAATTGCATCGGAATTAAATAGAAAAAGCACAATGCCGACTTAAGTACAAGAAAACTGACTCTTCTTACTGTCTGTGTTTTGAACCATTCCTGTGACATTAGTTATGGATTCCAATGCTTCACTTCATTTTTACTGTATCCCTCTGACCTTCTTATTGACGATGAAACTTAGAAATTGTATCGGAATTAAATACAAAAGCCACAATGCCAACTGAAGTACAAGAAGACTGACTCTTCTTACTGTCCATGCTTTGAACCATTCCTGTGACACTAGTTATGGATTCCGATGCTTCACTTCAGTTTTATTGTATCCCTCTGATCTTCTTATTGACGATGAACCTCAGGAATTGCATCGCAATTAAATAGAAAAGGCACAATGCCGACTTAAGTACAAGAAAACTGACTCTTCTTACTGTCTGTGTTTTGAACCATTCCTGTGACTGTAGTTATGGATTCCGATGCTTCACTTCAGGTTTACTGTATTCCTCTGATCTTTTTATTGACGATGAAACACAGAAATTGCATCAGAATTAAAATGAAAAGGCACAATGCCGACTTAAGTACAAGAAAACTGACTCTTCTTACTGTCAATGTTTTAAACCATTCCTGTGACACTAGTTATAGATTCCGATGCTTCACTTCAGGTTTACTGTATCCCTCTCACCTTCTTATTGAATATGAAACACAGATATTGCATCGGAATTAAATACAAAAGGCACAATGAAGACTCAAGTACAAGAAGACTGGCTCTTCTTACAGTCTATGTTTTGAACCTTTCCTGTGAGACCGGTTTTAGATTCCGATGCTTCACTTCAGGTTTACTGTATCCCTTGGACCTTCTAATTGACGACAAAACACAGAAATTGCATCGGAATTAAATACAAAATGCACAATGCCGACTCAAGTACAAGAAAACTGTCTCTTCTTAATGTCTATGCTTGGAAACTTTCGTGTGACACTAGTTGTAGATTCCGATGCTTCACCTCAGGTTTACTGTATCCCTCTGTCCTTCTTATTGACGATGAAACAGAGAAATTGCATCGGAACTATATACAAAAGGCACAATGCCCACTCAAGTACAAGAGGACTAGCTCTTGTTACTGTCTATGTTTTGAACCTTTCCTGTGAGCCGGTTTTAGATTCCGATGCTTCACTTCAGGTTTACTGTATCCCTTGGTCCTTCTTATTGACGACGAAACACAGAAATTGCATCGGTATTAAAAAGAAAAGGCACAATGGCGACTTAAGTACAAGAAAACTGACTTTTCTTACTGTCTTTGAACCATTCCTGTGACAGTAGTTATGGATTCCGATGCTTCCCTTCAGGTTTACTGTATCCCTCTGACCTTCTTATTGAAGATGAAACACAGAAATTGCATCGGAATTGAATACAAAAAGCACAATGCCAACTTACGTACAAGAATACTGTCTCTTTTTACTGTCTACGCTTTGAACCATTCCTGTGTCACTTGTTATAGATTGCGATGCTTCACTTCAGGATTACTGTATCCCTCTGACCTCCTAATTGACGATGAAACACAGAAATTGCATCGGAATTAAATACAAAAGGCACAATGCCGACTCATGTACAAGAAGAATGACTCTTCTTACTATCTATGTTTTGATCCTTTCCTGTGAGCCGGTTTTAGTTTCCGATGCTTCACTTCAGGTTTACTGTATCTCTTGGTCCTTCTTATTGACGACGAAACACAGAAATTGCATCGGAATTAAGTAGAAAAGGCACAATGCCGACTTTAGTACAAGATGACTGACTCTTCTTACTGCCTACGTTTTGAACCATTCCTGTGACACTAGTTATAGATTCCGATGCTTCACTTCATGTGTACTGTATCCCTCTGACCTTCTTATTGACGATGAAACACAGAAATGGCATCGGAATTAAATACAAAAGGCACAATGCCGACTCGAGTACAAGAAAGCTGACTCTTCCATTTGTCTATGTTTTGAACCATTCCTGTCACACAAGTTATAGATTCCGATGCTTCACTTCAGGTTTACTGTATGCCTCTGACCTTCTCATTGACGATGAACACAGAAATTGCTTCGGAACTAAATATAAAATCCACAATGCCGACTCAAGTACAAGATACTGACTCTTCTTACTGTCTATGTTCTGAACCATTCCTGTGACACTAGTTATAGATTCCGATGCTTCACTTCAGGTTTACTGTATCCCTTCTGACCTTCTTATTGACGATGAAACACAGAAATTGCATCGGAATTAAATGCAAAAGGCACAATGCCGACTTAGGTACAAGAAAATTGACTCTTCTTGCTGTCTATGTTTTGAATCATTCCTGTGACACTAGATATAGTTTCCGATAATTCACTTCAGGATTACTGTATCCCTCTGACCTTCTTATTGACGATGAAACACAGTAACTGCATTGGAATTAAATAGAAAAGGCACAATGCCGACTTAAGTACAAGAAAACTGACTCTTCTTACTGTCTATGTTTTGAACCATTCCTGTGACACTAGTTATGGATTCCAATGCTTCACTTCATGTTTACTGTATCCCTCTGACTTTCTTATTGACGATGAAACTTAGAAATTGCATCGGAATTAAATACAAAAGCCACAATGCCGACCTCAGTACAAGGAGACTGACTCTTCTTACTGTCTCTGATTTGAACCTTTCCTGTGACACTAGTTATGGATTCCGATGCTTCACTTCAGGTTTACTGTATCCCTCTGATCATCTAATTGACGATGAAACACAGAAATAGCATCGGAATTAAATAGAAAAGGCACTATGCCGACTTAAGTACAAGAAGACTGACTCTTCTTACTGTCTACGTTTCGAACCATTCCTGTGACACTAGTTATAGCTTCCGATGCTTCACTTCAGGTTTACTGTGTGCCTCTGACCTTCTTATTGACGATGAAACACAGAAATGGCATCGGAATTAAATAGGAAAAGCACAATGCCGACTCAAGTACAAGATAACTGACTCTTCTATTTGTCTATGTTTTGAAATATTCCTGTCACACTAGTTATAGAATCCGATGATACACTTCAGGTTTACTGTATCCCTCTGACCTTCTTATTGACGATGAAACACAGAAATTGCACCGGAACTAAATAGAAAATGCACAATACCGACTCAAGTATAAGAAAACTGACTCTTCTTACTGTCAATGATTTGAACCATTCCTGTGACACTAGTTATAGATTCCGATGCTTCACTTCAGGTATACTGTATCCCTATGACCTACTTATTGACGATGAAACACAAAAATTGCATCGGAATTAAATACAAAAGGCAAAATGCCGACTTAAGTACAAGAAAACTGACTCTTCTTACTGTCTATGTTTTGAACCATTCCTGTGACACTAGTTAGAGATTCCGATGCTTCACTTTAGGTGTACTGTATCCCTCTGACCTTCTTAGTGACGATGAAACACAGAAATTGCATCGGAATTAAATAGAAAACGCACAATGCCGACATAAGTACAAGAAAACTGACTCTTATTACTGTCTATGTTTTGATCCATTCCTGTGTGCCTAGTTATGGATTCCGATGCTTCTCTTCAGGTTTACTGTATCCCTCTGATCTTCTTATTGACGATGAAACACAGAAATTGCATCAGAATTAAAAAGAAAAGGCAGATAGCCATCTTAAGTACAAGAAAACTGCCTCTTCGTACTGTCTATGTTTTGAACCATTCCTGTGACACTAGTTATAGATTCCGATGCTTCACTTCAGGTTTACTGTATCCCTCTCACCTTCTTATAGAATATGAAACACAGATATTGCATCGGAATTAAATACAAAAGGCACAATGAAGACTCAAGTACAAGAAGACTGGCTCTTCTTACAGTCTATATTTTGAACCTTTCCTGTGAGACCGGTTTTAGATTCCGATGCTTCACTTCAGGTTTACTGTATCCCTTGGACCTTCTAATTGACGACAAAACACAGAAATTGCATCGGAATTAAATACAAAATGCACAATGCCGACTCAAGTACAAGAGGACTAGCTCTTGTTACTGTCTATGTTTTGAACTTTTCCTGTGAGCCGGTTTTAGATTCCGATGCTTCACTTCAGGTTTACTGTATCCCTTGGTCCTTCTTATTGACGACGAAACACTGAAATTGCATCGGTATTAAAAAGAAAAGGCACAATGCCGACTTAAGTACAAGAAGACTGACTCTTCTTACTGTCTACGTCTTGAACCATTCCTGTGACACTAGTTATAGATTCCGATGCTTCACTTCATGTTTACTGTATCCCTCTGACCTTCTTGTTGACGATGAAACACAGAAATGGCATCGGAATTAAATAGGAAAGGCACAATGCCGACTCAAGTACAAGAAGACTGCCTCTTCTTACTATCTATGTTTTGATCCTTTCCTATGAGCCGGTTTTAGTTTCCGATGCTTCACTTCAGGTTTACTGTATCCCTTGGTCCTTCTTATTGACGACGAAACACAGAAATTGCATCGGTATTAAAAAGAAAAGGAACAATGGCGACTTAAGTACAAGAAAACTGACTTTTCTTACTGTCTTTGAACCATTCCTGTGACAGTAGTTATGGATTCCGATGCTTCCCTTCAGGTTTACTGTATCCCGCTGATCTTCTTATTGAAGATGAAACACAGAAATTGCATCGGAATTGAATACAAAAAGCACAATGCCAACTTACGTACAAGAATACTGACTCTTTTTACTGTCTACGCTTTGAACCATTCCTGTGTCACTTGTTATAGATTGCGATGCTTCACTTCAGGATTACTGAATCCCTCTGACCTCCTAATTGACGATGAAACACAGAAATTGCATCGGAATTAAATACAAAAGGCACAATGCCGACTAATGTACAAGAAGACTGACTCTTCTTACTATCTATGTTTTGATCCTTTCCTGTGAGCCGGTTTTAGCTTCCGATGCTTCACTTCAGGTTTACTGTATCCCTTGGTCCTTCTTATTGACGACGAAACACAGAAATTGCATCGGAATTAAGTAGAAAAGGCACAATGCCGACTTTAGTACAAGATGACTGACTCTTCTTACTGTCTACGTTTTGAACCATTCCTGTGACACTAGTTATAGATTCCGATGCTTCACTTCATGTTTACTGTATCCCTCTGACCTTCTTATTGACGATGAAACACAGAAATGGCATCGGAATTAAATACAAAAGGCACAATGCCGACTCGAGTACAAGAAAGCTGACTCTTCTATTTGTCTATGTTTTGAACCATTCCTGTCACACAAGTTATAGATTCCGATGCTTCACTTCAGGTTTACTGTATGCCTCTGACCTTCTCATTGACGATGAAACACAGAAATTGCTTCGGAACTAAATATAAAATCCACAATGCCGACTCAAGTACAAGATACTGACTCTTCTTACTGTCTATGTTCTGAACCATTCCTGTGACACTACTTATAGATTCCGATGCTTCACTTCAGGTTTACTGTATCCCTTCTGACCTTCTTATTGACGATGAAACACAGAAATTGCATGGGAATTAAATGCAAAAGGCACAATGCCGACTTAGGTACAAGAAAATTGACTCTTCTTGCTGTCTATGTTTTGAATCATTCCTGTGACACTAGATATAGTTTCCGATAATTCACTTCAGGATTACTGTATCCCTCTGACCTTCTTATTGACGATGAAACACAGTAACTGCATTGGAATTAAATACAAAAGGCACAATGCCGACTTAAGTACAAGAAAACTGACTCTTCTTACTGTCTATGTTTTGAACCATTCCTGTGACACTAGTTATGGATTCCAATGCTTCACTTCATGTTTACTGTATCACTCTGACTTTCTTATTGACGATGAAACTCAGAAATTGCATCGGAATTAAATACAAAAGCCACAATGCCGACTTCAGTACAAGGAGACTGACTCTTCTTACTGTCTCTGATTTGAACCATTCCTGTGACACTAGTTATGGACTCCGATGCTTCACTTCAGGTTTACTGTATCCCTCTGATCATCTTATTGACGATGAAACACAGAAATAGCATCGGAATTAAATAGAAAAGGCACTATGCCGACTTAAGTACAAGAAGACTGACTCTTCTTACTGTCTACGTTTCGAACCATTCCTGTGACACTAGTTATAGCTTCCGATGCTTCACTTCAGGTTTACTGTGTGCCTCTGACCTTCTTATTGACGATGAAACACAGAAATGGCATCGGAATTAAATAGGAAAAGCACAATGCCGACTCAAGTACAAGATAACTGACTCTTCTATTTGTCTATGTTTTGAAATATTCCTGTCACACTAGTTATAGATTCCGATGCTTCACTTCAGGTATACTGTATCCCTATGACCTACTTATTGACGATGAAACACAAAAATTGCATCGGAATTAAATACAAAAGGCAAAATGCCGACTTAAGTACAAGAAAACTGACTCTTCTTACTGTCTATGTTTTGAACCATTCCTGTGACACTAGTTACAGATTCCGATGCTTCACTTTAGGTGTACTGTATCCCTCTGACCTTCTTAGTGACGATGAAACACAGAAATTGCATAGGAATTAAATAGAAAACGCACAATGCCGACATAAGTACAAGAAAACTGACTCTTATTACTGTCTATGTTTTGATCCATTCCTGTGTGCCTAGTTATGGATTCCGATGCTTCTCTTCAGGTTTACTGTATCCCTCTGATCTTCTTATTGACGATGAAACACAGAAATTGCATCAGAATTAAAAAGAAAAGGCAGATAGCCAACTTAAGTACAAGAAAACTGCCTCTTCGTACTGTCTATGTTTTGAACCATTCCTGTGACACTAGTTATAGATTCCGATGCTTCACTTCAGGTTTACTGTATCCCTCTCACCTTCTTATAGAATATGAAACACAGATATTGCATCGGAATTAAATACAAAAGGCACAATGAAGACTCAAGTACAAGAAGACTGGCTCTTCTTACAGTCTATGTTTTGAACCTTTCCTGTGAGACCGGTTTTAGATTTCGATGCTTCACTTCAGGTTTACTGTATCCCTTGGACCTTCTAATTGACGACAAAACACAGAAATTGCATCGGAATTAAATACAAAATGCACAATGCCGACTCAAGTACAAGAAAACTGACTCTTCCTAATGTCTATGCTTGGAAACTTTCGTGTGACACTAGTTGTAGATTCCGATGCTTCACCTCAGGTTTACTGTATCCCTCTGTCCTTCTTATTGACGATGAAACAGAGAAATTGCATCGGAATTATATACAAAAGGCACAATGCCGACTCAAGTACAAGAGGACTAGCTCTTGTTACTGTCTATGTTTTGAACTTTTCCTATGAGCCGGTTTTAGATTCCGATGCTTCACTTCAGGTTTACTGTATCCCTTGGTCCTTCTTATTGACGACGAAACACTAAAATTGCATCGGTATTAAAAAGAAAAGGCACAATGCCGACTTAAGTACAAGAAGACTGACTCTTCTTACTGTCTACGTCTTGAACCATTCCTGTGACACTAGTTATAGATTCCGATGCTTCACTTCATGTTTACTGTATCCCTCTGACCTTCTTGTTGACGATGAAACACAGAAATGGCATCGGAATTAAATAGGAAAGGCACAATGCCGACTCAAGTACAAGAAGACTGACTCTTCTTACTATCTATGTTTTGATCCTTTCCTATGAGCCGGTTTTAGTTCCCGATGCTTCACTTCAGGTTTACTGTATCCCTTGGTCCTTCTTATTGACGACGAAACACAGAAATTGCATCGGAATTAAGTAGAAAAGGCACAATGCCGACTTTAGTACAAGATGACTGACTCTTCTTACTGTCTACGTTTTGAACCATTCCTGTGACACTAGTTATAGATTCCGATGCTTCACTTCAAGTTTACTGTATCCCTCTGACCTTCTTATTGACGATGAAACACAGAAATGGCATCGGAATTAAATACAAAAGGCACAATGCCGACTCGAGTACAAGAAAGCTGACTCATCTATTTGTCTATGTTTTGAACCATTCCTGTCACACAAGTTATAGATTCCGATGCTTCACTTCAGGTTTACTGTATGCCTCTGACCTTCTCATTGACGATGAAAAACAGAAATTGCTTCGGAACTAAATATAAAATGCACAATGCCGACTCAAGTACAAGATACTGACCCTTCTTACTGTCTATGTTCTGAACCATTCCTGTGACACTAGTTATAGATTCCGATGCTTCACTTCAGGTTTGCTGTATCCCTTCTGACCTTCTTATTGACGATGAAACACAGAAATTGCATCGGAATTAAATACAAAAGGCACAATGCCGACTTAGGTACAAGATAATTGACTCTTCTTGCTGTCTATGTTTGAATCATTCCTGTGACACTAGTTATAGTTTCCGATAATTCACTTCAGGATTACGGTATCACTCTGACCTTCTTATTGACGATGAAACACAGTAACTGCATTGGAATTAAATAGAAAAGGCACAATGCCGACTTAAGTACAAGAAAACTGACTCTTCTTACTGTCTATGTTTTGAACCATTCCTGTGACACTAGTTATGGATTCCAATGCTTCACTTCATGTTTACTGTATCCCTCTGACTTTCTTATTGACGATGAAACTCAGAAATTGCATCGGATTTAAATACAAAAGCCACAATGCCGACTTCAGTACAAGGAGAATGACTCTTCTTACTGTGTCTGATTTCAACCATTCCTGTGACACTAGTTATGGATTCCGATGTTTCACTTCAGGTTTACTGTATACCTCTGATCTTCTTATTGACGATGAAACTAAGAAATAGCATCGGAATTAAATAGAAAAGGCACTATGCCGGCTTAAGTACAAGAAGACTGACTCTTCTTACTGTCTACGTTTTGAACCATTCCTGTGACACTAGTTATAGCTTCCGATGCTTCACTTCAGGTTTACTGTGTGCCTCTGACCTTCTTATTGACGATGAAACACAGAAATGGCATCGGAATTAAATAGGAAAAGCACAATGCCGACTCAAGTACAAGATAACTGACTCTTCTATTTGTCTATGTTATGAAATATTCCTGTCACACTAGTTATAGAATCCGATGATACACTTCAGGTTTACTGTATCCGTCTGACCTTCTTATTGACGATGAAACACAGAAATTGCATCGGAACTAAATAGAAAATGCACAATGCCGACTCAAGTATAAGAAAACTGACTCTTCTTACTGTCAATGTTTTGAACCATTCCTGTGACACAAGTTATAGATTCCGATGCTTCACTTCAGGTTTACTGTATCCCTATGACCTTCTTATTGACGATGAAACACAGAAATTGCATCGGAATTAAATACAAAAGGCAAAATGCCGACTTAAGTACAAGAAAAATGACTCTTCTTACTGTCTATGTTTGAACCATTCCTGTGACACTAGTTATAGATTCCGATGCTTCACTTCAGGTGTACTGTATCCCTCTGACCTTCTTAGTGACGATGAAACACAGAAATTGCATCGGAATTAAATAGAAAACGCACAATGCCGACATAAGTACAAGAAAACTGACTCTTAGTACTGTCTATGCTTTGATCCATTCCTGTGAGCCTAGTTATGGATTCCGATGCTTCATTTCAGGTTTACTGTATCCCTCTGATCTTCTTATTGACGATGAAACACAGATATTGCATCAGAATTAAAAAGAAAAGGCAGATAGCCAACTTAAGTACAAGAAAACTGCCTCTTCGTACTGTCTACGTTTTGAACCATTCCTGTGACACTAGTTATTGATTCCGATGCTTCACTTCAGGTTTACTGTATCCCTCTCACCTTCTTATTGAATATGAAACACAGATATTGCATCGGAATTAAATACAAAAGGCACAATGAGGACTCAAGTACAAGAAGACTGGCTCTTCTTACAGTCTATGTTTTGAACCTTTCCTGTGAGACCGGTTTTAGATTCCGATGCTTCACTTCAGGTTTACTGTATCCCTTGGACCTTCTAATTGACGACAAAACACAGAAATTGCATCGGAATTAAATACAAAATGCACAATGCCGACTCAAGTACAAGAAAACTGACTCTTCTTAATGTCTATGCTTGGAAACTTTCGTGTGACACTAGTTGTAGATTCCGATGCTTCACCTCAGGTTTACTGTATCCCTCTGTCCTTCTTATTGACGATGAAACAGAGAAATTGCATCGGAATTATATACAAAAAACACAATGCCGACTCAAGTACAAGAGGACTAGCTCTTGTTACTGTCTATGTTTTGAACCTTTCCTGTGACCCGGTTTTAGATTCCGATGCTTCACTTCAGGTTTACTGTATCCCTTGGACCTTCTTATTGACGACGAAACACAAAAATTGCATCGGTATTAAAAAGAAAAGGCACAATGCCGACTTAAGTACAAGAAAACTGACTCTTCTTCCTGTCTATGTTTTGAACCATTCCTGTGACACCAGTTATGGATTCCAATGCTTCACTTCATTTTTACTGTATCTCTCTGACTTTCTTATTGACGATGAAACACAGAAATTGATCGGAATTAAATACAAAAGGCACAATGCCGCCTTAAGTACAAGAAAACTGACTCATCTTACTGTCTATGTTTTGAACCTTTCCTGTGAGACCGGTTTTAGATTCCGATGCTTCACTTCAGGTTTACTGTTTCCCTTGGACCTTCTTATTGACGAACAAACACATAAATTGCATCAGAATTATAAACAAATGGCACAATGCCGACTCAAGTACAAGAAGACTGACTCTTCTTACTGTCTATGTTTTGAACCATTCCTGTGACACTAGTTATAGATAGCGATGCTTCACTTCACGTTTACTGTATACCTCTGACATTCTTATTGACGATGAAACACAGAAATTGCATCGGAATTAAATACAATAGGCACAAAGCCGACTTAAGTACAAGAGGACTGACTCTTCTTCCATTCTATGTCTTGAACCATTCCTGTGACACTAGTTATGGATTCCGATGCTTCACTTGAGGTTTACTGTATCCCTCCGACCTTCTTGTTGACGATGAAACACAGAAATTGCATCGGAATTAAATACAAAATGCACAATGCCGACTCAAGTACAAGAAGACTGGCTCCTCTTACTATAATTTGAACCTTTCCTGTGAGACTGGTTTCAGATTCCGATACTTCACTTCAGGTTTACTGTATCCCTTGGACCTTCTTGTTGACGACGAAACACAGAAATTGTATCGGAATTAAATACAGAAGGCACAATGCTGACTGAAGTACAAGAAGACTGAGTCTTCTTACTGTCTATGTTTTGAACCATTCCTGTGACACTAGTTATAGATTCCGATGTTAACTTCAGGTTTACTGTATCCCTTGGACCTTCCTGACGACGAAACACAGAAAGTGCAACGGAATTAAATACAAAAGGCTCACTGCCGACTCAAGTACAAGAAGACTGGCCTTTCTTACTGTCTATGCTTTGAACCATTCCTGTGACACTAGTTATGGATTCCGATGCTTCACTTCCCATTTGCTGTATCCCTCTGACCCTCTTATTGACGATGAAACACAGAAATTGCATCGGAATTAAATATAAAAGGCACAATGCCGACTCAAGTACAAGAAGACTGGCTCTTCTGACTGTCTATGTTTTGAACCGTTCCTGTGAGACTAGTTTTAGATTCCGATGCTTCACTTCAGGTCTACTGTAACCCTCTGACTTTCCTATTGGCGATGAAACACAGAATTTGCATCGGAAATAAATACAAAAGGCACAATGCCGACTCAAGTACAAGAAGACTGGCACTTCTTACTGTCTATGTTTTGAACCTTTCCTGTGAGACCGGTTTTAGATTCCGATGCTTCACTTCATGTTTACTGTATCCCTTGGACCTTCTTATTGACGACGTAACACATAAATTGAATCGGAATTAAATAGAAAAGGCACAATGAAGACTTAAGTACAAGAAAACTAACTCTTCTTACTGTCTATGTTTTGAACCTTTCCTGTGAGACCAGTTCTAGATTCCGATGCTTCACTTCAAGTTTACTGTATCCCTTGGACCATCTTATTGACGATGAAACACAGAAATTGCATCTTAATTAAATACAAAAAGCACAATGCCGACTTAAGTACAAGAAAACTGACTCTTCTTACTGTCTATTCATTGAACCATTCCTGTGACACTAGTTATAGGTTCCGATGCTTCACTTCAGGTTTACTGTATCCCTTGGACCTCCTTATTGAGGACGAAATACAGAAATTGAATCAGAATGAAATTGAAAAGGCACAATGCCGACTTAAGTACAAGAAAACTGACTCTTCTTACTGTCTATGCTTTGAACCATACCTCTGACACTAGTTATAGATTCCGATGCTTCACTTCAGGTTTACTGTATCCCTCTGACCTTCTTATTGACGATGAAACACAGAAATTGCATCGGAATTAAATACAAAAGGCACAATGCCGACTTAAGTACAAGGAGACTGACTCTTCTGACTGTCTATGTTTTGAAACATTCCTATGACACTAGTTATAGATTCCGTTGCTGCACTTCAGGTTTACTGTACCCCTCTGACCTCCTATTTGACGATGAAACACAGAAATTGCATCGGAATTAACTAGAAAAGGCACAATGCCGTCTTAAGTACAAGAAAACTGACTCTTCTTACTGTCTGTGATTGAACCATTCCTGTGACGCTAGTTATAGATTCCGATGCTTAACTTCAGGTTTACTGTATCCCTCTGACCTGCTTATTGTCGATGAAACACAGAAATATGCCTCGGAAGTAAATAGAAAAGGCACAACGCCGACTTAAGTACAAAATGACTGGCTCTTCTTACTGTCTATGTTTGAACCATTCCTGTGAGACCAGTTTTGGATTCCGATGCTTCACTTCAGGTTTACTGTATCCCTCTGACCTTGTTAGTGACGACGAAACACAGAAATCGCAGCGGAATGAAATAGAAAAGGCACAATGCCGACATAAGTACAAGAAAACTGACTCTTCTTACTGTCTATGTTTTGAACCATTCCTGTGACACTAGTTATAGATTCCAATGCTTCACTTCAAGTTTACTGTACCCCTCTGACCTTCTAATTGACGATGAAACACAGAAATTGCATCGGAATTAAGTAGAAGAGGCACAATTCCAACATAAGTACAAGAAAACTGACTCCTCTTACAGTCTTTGTTTTGAACCATTCCTGTGACACTACTTATAGATTCTGATGTTTCACTTCAGGTTTACTGTACCCCTCTGACCTTCTTATTGACGATGAAACACAGAAATTGCATCGGAATTAAATACAAAAGGCACAATGCCTTCTTATGCACAAGAAGACGGACTCTTCTTACTGTCTATGTTTTGAACCATTAATGTGACACTAGTTATAGATTCCGATGCTTTACTTCAGGTTTACTGTATCCCTCTGATCATCTTATTGACGATGAAACACAGAAATTGCATCGGAATTACATACAAAAGGCATAATGCCGTTTTAAGTACAAGAAGACACACTCTTCTTACTATCTATGTTTTGAACCATTCCTGTGACACTACTTATAGTTTCTGATGCTTCACTTCAGGTTTACTGTAACCCTCTGACCTTCCTATTGACGATGAAACACAGAAATTGCATCGGAATTAAATACAAAATGCACAATGCCGACCTAAGTACAAGAGGACTGGCTCTTCTAACTGTCTATGTTTTGAACCATTCCTGTGACACTAGTTATAGATTCCGATGCTTCACTTCAGGTTTGCTGTATCCCTTGGACCTTCTTATTAACGACGAAACACAGAAATTGCATCGGAATTAAATAG
Source organism: Schistocerca piceifrons (assembly GCF_021461385.2). Classification (NCBI taxonomy): domain Eukaryota; kingdom Metazoa; phylum Arthropoda; class Insecta; order Orthoptera; family Acrididae; genus Schistocerca; species Schistocerca piceifrons. The sequence goes on along the minus strand of NW_025728137.1, from coordinate 52,952 downwards.
AAAAGACACAATGCCGACTTAAGTACAAGAAAACTTACTCTTCTTACTGTCTATGTTTTGAACCATTCCTGTGACACTAGTTATAGATTCCGATGCTTCACTTCATGTTTACTGTATTCCTCTGACCTTCTTATTGACGATGAAACACAGATATTGCATCGGAATTAAATACAAAAGGCACAATGCCGACTCAAGTACAAGAAGACTGACTCTTCTTACTGTCTATGTTTCCGACCATTCCTGTGACACTAGTTACAGATTCCGAAGCTTCACTACAGGTTTACTGTATCCCTCTGACCTTCTTATTGACGATGAAACACAGAAAGTGCGTCGGAATTAAATACAAATGGCACAATGCCGACTCAAGGACAAGAAGACTGGCTCTTCTTACCGTCTACGTTTTGAACCTTTCCAGTGAGACCGGGTTTAGGATCCGATGTTTCACTTAAGGTTTACTGTATCCCTTGGACCTCCTTCTTGACGACGAAACACAGAAATTGCATCGGAATGAAATAGAAAAGTCACAATGCCGACTTCAATAAAACTGACCCTTCTTACTGTCTATGTTTTGAAACATTCCGGTGACACTAGTTATAGATTCCGATGCTTCACTTCAGGTTTACTGTATCCCTCGGACCTTCTTATTGACGATGAAACACAGAAAATGCAACGGAACTAAATACAAAAGGCACAATGCCGACTCAAGTACAAGATGACCGGCTACTCCTACTGTCTATGTTTTGAACTTTTTCCTGTATGACCGGTGTTAGATTCCGATGCTTTACTTCAGGTTTACTGTATCCGTCTGACCTTCTTATTGGCGATGAAACACAGACATTACATCGGAATTAAATACAAAAGGCACAAAGCCGACTCAAGTACAGGAAGACTGGCTCTTCCTACTGTCGATGTTTGAACCATTCCTGTGAGACCAGTTTTAGATTCCGATGCTTCACTTCAGGTTTACTGTATCCCTCTGACCTTCTTATGGACGATGAAACACAGAAATTTCTTCGGAATTAAATACAAAAGGCTCAATGGGGACTTAAGAACAAGAAGACTGACTCTTCATAATGTCTATGTTTTGAACCATTCCTGTGACTAGTTATAAATTCAGATGCTTCGCTCCAGGATTACTGTACCCCTCTGACCTTCTAATTGACGATGAAACACAGAAATTGCATCGGAATAAACTAGAAAAGACTTAAGTACAAGAAGACTGACTCTTCTTACTGTCGATGTTTGAACCATTCCTGTGAGACCAGTTTTAGATTCCGATGCTTCACTTCAGGTTTACTGTATCCCTCTGACCTTCTTATGGACGATGAAACACAGAAATTTCTTCGGAATTAAATACAAAAGGCTCAATGGGGACTTAAGAACAAGAAGACTGACTCTTCTTAATGTCTATGTTTTGAACCTTTCCTGTGAGACCGGTTTCAGATTCCGATGCTTTACTTCAGGTTTACTGTATCCCTTGGACCTTCTTATTGACGACGAAACACAGAAATTGTGTCGGAATTAAATACAAATGTCATATTCCGACTCAAGTACAAGAAGACTGGCCCTTCTTACTGTCTATGATTTGAACCATTCCTGTGACAATAGTTATACGTTCCGATGCTTCACTTCATGTTTACTGTATCTCTCTGACCTTGTTATTGACGATGAAACATAGAAATTGCATCGGAATTAGATAGAAAAGGCATAATGCCTACTTAAGTACAAGAAGACTGACTCTTCTTACTGTCTGTGTTTTGAAACATTCCTGTGACACTAGTTGTAGTTTCCGATGCTTCACTTCATGTTTACTGTATCCCTCTGACCTTGTTATTGGCGACGAAACACAGAAATCGCAGCGGAATGAAATAGAAAAGGCACAATGCTGACATAAGTACAAGAAAACTGACTCTTCTTACTGTCTATGTTTTGAACCATTCCTGTGAAACTAGTTATAGATTCCAATGCTTCACTTAAGGTTTACTGTACCCCTCTGACCTTCTAATTGACGATGAAACACAGAAATTGCATCGGAATTAACTAGAAGAGGCACAATTCCGACATAAGTACAAGATAACTAACTCCTCTTACAGTCTATGTTTTGAACCATTCCTGTGACACTACTTATAGATTCCGATGTTTCACTTCAGGTTTACTGTACCCCTCTGACCTTCTTATTGACGATGAAACACAGAAAGTGCATCGGAATTAAATACAAAATGCACAATGCCGTCTTAACCACAAGAAGAGGGACTCTTCTTATTGTCTATGTTTTGAACCATTAATGTGACACTAGTTATAGATTCCGATGCTTTACTTCAGGTTTACTGTATCCCTCTGACCCTCTTATTGACGATGAAACACAGAAATTGCATCGGGATTACATACAAAAGGCATAATGCCGTTTTAAGTACAAGAAGACAGACTCTTCTTACTATCTATGTTTTGAACCATCCCTGTGACACTAGTTACAGATTCCGAAGCTTCACTACAGGTTTACTGTATCCCTCTGACCTTCTTATTGACGATGAAACTCAGAAAGTGCGTCGGAATTAAATACAAATGGCACAATGCCGAGTCAAGGACAAGAAGACTGGCTCTTCTTACCGTCTATGTTTTCAACCTTTCCAGTGAGACCGGGTTTAGATTCCGATGTTTCACTTAAGGTTTACTGTATCCCTTGGACCTCCTTCTTGACGACGAAACACAGAAATTGCATCGGAATGAAATAGAAAAGGCACAATGCCGACTTCAAGAAAACTGACCCTTCTTACTGTCTATGTTTTGAAACATTCCGGTGACACTAGTTATAGATTCCGATGCTTCACTTCAGGTTTACTGTTTCCCTCGGACCTTCTTATTGACGATGAAACACAGAAAATGCATCGGAATTAAATACAAAAGGCACAATGCCGACTCAAGTACAAGATGACCGGCTCCTCCTACTGTCTATGTTTTGAACCTTTTCCTGTGAGACCGGTTTTAGATTCCGATGCTTTACTTCAGGTTTTCTGTATCCATCTGACCTTCTTATTGGCGATGAAACACAGACATTGCATCGGAATGAAATACAAAATTCACAATGCCGACATAAGTACAAGAAGACTGACTCTTCTTATTGTCTATAGTTTGAACCATTCCTGTGACACTAGTTATAGATTCCGATGCTTCACTTCAGGTTTACTATATCCCTCTGACCTTCTTATTGACTATGAAACACAGAGATTGTATCGGAATTATATACAAAAGGCACAATGCCGAATCAAGTACAGGAAGACTGGCTCTTCCTACAGTTTATGATTTGAACCTTTCCTGTGAGACCGATTTTAGATTCCGATGCTTCACTTCTGGTTTACTGTACCCTTTGGAATTTCTTATTGACGACGAAACTCAGAAATCGCAGCGGAATGAAATGGAAAAGGCACAATGCCGATTTAAGTACAAGAAAACTGACTCTTCTTACTGTCTATGTTTTAAACAATTCCTGTGACTAGTTATAGATTCCGATGCTTCACTTCAGGTTTACTGTACCCCTCTGACCTTCTAATTGACGATGAAACACAGAAATTGCATCCGAATAAACTAGAAAAGGCACAATGCCGACTTAAGTACAAGAAAACTGACTCTTGTTACTGTCTATGTTTGGAACCATTCCTATGACACTAGTTACAGATTCCGATGCTTCACTTCAGGTTTATTGTATCCCTTGGACCTCCTTATTGACGACGAAATACAGAAATTGCATCGGAATGAAATTGAAAAGGCACAATGCCGACTTAAGAACAAGAAAACTAACTCTTCTTACTTTCTATGTTTTGAACCATTCCTGTGACACTAGTTACAGATTCCGATGCCTCACTTCAGGTTTACTGTATCCCTCTGACCTTCGTATTGACGATGAAACACAGAAATTGCATCGGAATTAAATACAAAAGGCACAATGCCGACGTATGTACAAGAAGACTTACTCTTCTTACTGTCTGTGTTTGAACCATTCCTGTGAGACCAGTTTTAGATTCCGATGCTTCACTTCAGGTTTACTGTATTCCTCTGACCTTCTTATGGACGATGAAACACAGAAATTTCATCGGAATTAAATACAAAATGCTCAATGGGGACTTAAGAACAAGTAGACTGACTCTTCTTAATGTCTATGTTTTGAACCTTTCCTGTGAGACCGGTTTCAGATTCCGATGCTTCACTTCAGGTTTACTGTATCCCTTGGACCTTCTGATTGACGACAGAAACACAGAAATTGTGTCGGAATTAAATACAAATGGCACAATTCCGACTCAAGTACAAGATGACTGGCCCTTCTTACTGTCTATGATTTGAACCATTCCTGGGACAATAGTTATACATTCCGATGCTTCACTTCATGTTTACTGTATCTCTCTGACCTTGTTATTGACGATGAAACATAGAAATTGCATCGGAATTAGATAGAAAAGGCATAATGCCTACTTAAGTACAAGAAGACTGACTCTTCTTACTGTCTGTGTTTTGAAACATTCCTGTGACACTAGTTGTAGTTTCCGATGCTTCACTTCATGTTTACTGTATCCCTCTGACCTTGTTATTGACGACGAAACACAGAAATCGCAGCGGAATGAAATAGAAAAGGCACAATGCCGACATAAGTACAAAAAAACTGACTCTTCTTACTGTCTATGTTTTGAACCATTCCTGTGACACTACTTATAGATTCCGATGTTTCACTTCAGGTTTACTGTACCCCTCTGACCTTCTTATTAACGACGAAACACAGAAATTGCATCGGAATTAAATAGAAAAGACACAATGCCGACTTAAGTACAAGAAAACTTACTCTTCTTACTGTCTATGTTTTGAACCATTCCTGTGACACTAGTTATAGATTCCGATGCTTCACTTCATGTTTACTGTATTCCTCTGACCTTCTTATTGACGATGAAACACAGATATTGCATCGGAATTAAATACAAAAGGCACAATGCCGACTCAAGTACAAGAAGACTGACTCTTCTTACTGTCTATGTTTCCGACCATTCCTGTGACACTAGTTACAGATTCCGAAGCTTCACTACAGGTTTACTGTATCCCTCTGACCTTCTTATTGACGATGAAACACAGAAAGTGCGTCGGAATTAAATACAAATGGCACAATGCCGACTCAAGGACAAGAAGACTGGCTCTTCTTACCGTCTACGTTTTGAACCTTTCCAGTGAGACCGGGTTTAGGATCCGATGTTTCACTTAAGGTTTACTGTATTCCTTGGACCTCCTTCTTGACGACGAAACACAGAAATTGCATCGGAATGAAATAGAAAAGTCACAATGCCGACTTCAAGAAAACTGACCCTTCTTACTGTCTATGTTTTGAAACATTCCGGTGACACTAGTTATAGATTCCGATGCTTCACTTCAGGTTTACTGTATCCCTCGGACCTTCTTATTGACGATGAAACACAGAAAATGCAACGGAACTAAATACAATAGGCACAATGCCGACTCAAGTACAAGATGACCGGCTACTCCTACTGTCTATGTTTTGAACCTTTTCCTGTGTGACCGGTGTTAGATTCCGATGCTTTACTTCAGGTTTACTGTATCCGTCTGACCTTCTTATTGGCGATGAAACACAGACATTACATCGGAATTAAATACAAAAGGCACAAAGCCGACTCAAGTACAGGAAGACTGGCTCTTCCTACAGTTTATGATTTGAACCTTTCCTGTGAGACCGGTTTTAGATTCCGATGCTTCACTTCTGGTTTACTGTATCCCTCTGACCTTCTTATGGACGATGAAACACAGAAATTTCTTCGGAATTAAATACAAAAGGCTGAATGGGGACTTAAGAACAAGAAGACTGACTCTTCTTAATGTCTATGTTTTGAACCATTCCTGTGACTAGTTATAAATTCCGATGCTTCGCTCCAGGATTACTGTACCCCTCTGACCTTCTAATTGACGATGAAACACAGAAATTGCATCGGAATAAACTAGAAAAGACTTAAGTACAAGAAGACTGACTCTTATTACTGTCGATGTTTGAACCATTCCTGTGAGACCAGATTTAGATTCCGATGCTTCACTTCAGGTTTACTGTATCCCTCTGACCTTCTTATGGACGATGAAACACAGAAATTTCTTCGGAATTAAATACAAAAGGCTCAATGGGGACTTAAGAACAAGAAGACTGACTCTTCTTAATGTCTATGTTTTGAACCTTTCCTGTGAGACCGGTTTCAGATTCCGATGCTTTACTTCAGGTTTACTGTATCCCTTGGACCTTCTTATTGACGACGAAACACAGAAATTGTGTCGGAATTAAATACAAATGTCATATTCCGACTCAAGTACAAGAAGACTGGCCCTTCTTACTGTCTATGATTTGAACCATTCCTGTGACAATAGTTATACGTTCCGATGCTTCACTTCATGTTTACTGTATCTCTCTGACCTTGTTATTGACGATGAAACATAGAAATTGCATCGGAATTAGATAGAAAAGGCATAATGCCTACTTAAGTACAAGAAGACTGACTCTTCTTACTGTCTGTGTTTTGAAACATTCCTGTGACACTAGTTGTAGTTTCCGATGCTTCACTCCATGTTTACTGTATCCCTCTGACCTTGTTATTGGCGACGAAACACAGAAATCGCAGCGGAATGAAATAGAAAAGGCACAATGCTGACATAAGTACAAGAAAACTGACTCTTCTTACTGTCTATGTTTTGAACCATTCCTGTGACACTAGTTATAGATTCCAATGCTTCACTTAAGGTTTACTGTACCCCTCTGACCTTCTAATTGACGATGAAACACAGAAATTGCATCGGAATTAACTAGAAGAGGCACAATTCCGACATAAGTACAAGATAACTAACTCCTCTTACAGTCTATGTTTTGAACCATTCCTGTGACACTACTTATAGATTCCGATGTTTCACTTCAGGTTTACTGTACCCCTCTGACCTTCTTATTGACGATGAAACACAGAAAGTGCATCGGAATTAAATACAAAATGCACAATGCCGTCTTAACCACAAGAAGAGGGACTCTTCTTATTGTCTATGTTTTGAACCATTAATGTGACACTAGTTATAGATTCCGATGCTTTACTTCAGGTTTACTGTATCCCTCTGACCCTCTTATTGACGATGAAACACAGAAATTGCATCGGGATTACATACAAAAGGCATAATGCCGTTTTAAGTACAAGAAGACAGACTCTTCTTACTATCTATGTTTTGAACCATCCCTGTGACACTAGTTACAGATTCCGAAGCTTCACTACAGGTTTACTGTATCCCTCTGACCTTCTTATTGACGATGAAACTCAGAAAGTGCGTCGGAATTAAATACAAATGGCACAATGCCGAGTCAAGGACAAGAAGACTGGCTCTTCTTACCGTCTATGTTTTCAACCTTTCCAGTGAGACCGGGTTTAGATTCCGATGTTTCACTTAAGGTTTACTGTATCCCTTGGACCTCCTTCTTGACGACGAAACACAGAAATTGCATCGGAATGAAATAGAAAAGGCACAATGCCGACTTCAAGAAAACTGACCCTTCTTACTGTCTATGTTTTGAAACATTCCGGTGACACTAGTTATAGATTCCGATGCTTCACTTCAGGTTTACTGTTTCCCTCGGACCTTCTTATTGACGATGAAACACAGAAAATGCATCGGAATTAAATACAAAAGGCACAATGCCGACTCAAGTACAAGATGACCGGCTCCTCCTACTGTCTATGTTTTGAACCTTTTCCTGTGAGACCGGTTTTAGATTCCGATGCTTTACTTCAGGTTTTCTGTATCCATCTGACCTTCTTATTGGCGATGAAACACAGACATTGCATCGGAATGAAATACAAAATTCACAATGCCGACTTAAGTACAAGAAGACTGACTCTTCTTATTGTCTATAGTTTGAACCATTCCTGTGACACTAGTTATAGATTCCGATGCTTCACTTCAGGTTTACTATATCCCTCTGACCTTCTTATTGACTATGAAACACAGAAATTGTATCGGAATTATATTCAAAAGGCACAATGCCGAATCAAGTACAGGAAGACTGGCTCTTCCTACAGTTTATGATTTGAACCTTTCCTGTGAGACCGATTTTAGATTCCGATGCTTCACTTCTGGTTTACTGTACCCTTTGGAATTTCTTATTGACGACGAAACTCAGAAATCGCAGCGGAATGAAATGGAAAAGGCACAATGCCGACTTAAGTACAAGAAAACTGACTCTTGTTACTGTCTATGTTTTGAACCATTCCTATGACACTAGTTACAGATTCCGATGCTTCACTTCAGGTTTATTGTATCCCTTGGACCTCCTTATTGACGACGAAATACAGAAATTGCATCGGAATGAAATTGAAAAGGCACAATGCCGACTTAAGAACAAGAAAACTGACTCTTCTTACTTTCTATGTTTTGAACCATTCCTGTGACACTAGTTACAGATTCCGATGCCTCACTTCAGGTTTACTGTATCCCTTGGACCTTCTGATTGACGACAGAAACACAGAAATTGTGTCGGAATTAAATACAAATGGCACAATTCCGACTCAAGTACAAGATGACTGGCCCTTCTTACTGTCTATGATTTGAACCATTCCTGTGACAATAGTTATACATTCCGATTCTTCACTTCATGTTTACTGTATCTCTCTGACCTTGTTATTGACGATGAAACATAGAAATTGCATCGGAATTAGATAGAAAAGGCATAATGCCTACTTAAGTACAAGAAGACTGACTCTTCTTACTGTCTGTGTTTTGAAACATTCCTGTGACACTAGTTGTAGTTTCCGATGCTTCACTTCATGTTTACTGTATCCCTCTGACCTTGTTATTGACGACGAAACACAGAAATCGCAGCGGAATGAAATAGAAAAGGCACAATGCCGACATAAGTACAAGAAAACTGACTCTTCTTACTGTCTATGTTTTGAACCATTCCTGTGACACTACTTATAGATTCCGATGTTTCACTTCAGGTTTACTGTACCCCTCTGACCTTCTTATTGACGATGAAACACAGAAAGTGCATCGGAATTAAATACAAAAGGCACAATGCTGTCTTAAGCACAAGAAGACGGACTCTTCTTATTGTCTATGTTTTTAACCATTAATGTGACACTAGTTATAGATTCCGATGCTTTACTTCAGGTTTACTGTATCCCTCTGACCTGCTTATTGACGATGAAACACAGAAATTGCTTCGGAATTACATACAAAATGCATAATGCCGTTTTAAGTATAAGAAGACAGACTCTTCTTACTATCTATGTTTTGAACCATTCCTGTGACACTACTTACTGTTTCCGATGCTTCACTTCAGGTTTACTGTAACCCTCTGACCTTCCTATTGACGATGAAACACTGAAATTGCATCGGAATTAAATACAAAAGGCACAATGCCGACTCAACTACATGAGGACTGGCTCTTCTAACTGTCTATGTTTTGAACCATTCCTGTGACACTAGTTATAGATTCCGATGCTTCACTTCAGGTTTGCTGTATCCCTTGGACCTTCTTATTAACGACGAAACACAGAAATTGCATCGGAATTAAATAGAAAAGACACAATGCCGACTTAAGTACAAGAAGACTGACTCTTCTTACTGTCTATGTTTTGACACATTCCTGTGACACTAGTTATAGATTCCGATGCTTCACTTCAGGATTACTGTATCCCTCTAACCTTCTTACTGACGATGAAAGACAGAAATTGCATCCAAATTATATACAAAAGGCGCAATGCCGACTCAAGTACAAGAAGACTGGCACTTCCTACTGTCTATGATTTGAACCTTTCCTGTGAGACCGGTTTTAGATTCCAATGCTTCACTTCAGGTTTACTGTATCCCTTGGACTTTCTTTTGACGACGAAACACAGAAATCGCATCGGAATGAAATAGAAAAGGCACAATGCCGACTTAAGTTCAAGAAATCTGACTCTTCTTACTGTCTATGTTTGAACCATTCCTGTGACACTAGTTATTGATTCCGTTGCTTCACTTCAGGTTTACTGTATTCCTCTGACCTTCTTATTGGCGATGAAACACAGACATTGCATCGGAATTAAAGACAAAAGGCACAATGCCGACTTAAGTACAAGAAGACTGACTCTTCTTATTGTCTATGCTTTGAACCATCCCTGTGACTCTAGTTATAGATTCCGATGCTTCACATCAGGTTTACTGTATTCCTCTGACCTTCTTATTGACGATGAAACACAGAAATTGCATCGGAATTAAATACACAAGGCACAATGCCGACTCAAGTACAAGAAAACTAACTCTTCTTACTGTCTATGTTTTGGACCATTCCTGTGACACTAGTTATACATTCCCATGCTTCACTTCAGGTTTACTGTACCCCTCTGACCTTCTAATTGACGATGAAACACAGAAAATGCATCGGAATTAACTAGAAAAGGCACAATTCCGACATAAGTACAAGAAAACTGACTCCTCTTACAGTCTATGTTCTGAACTATTCCTGTGACACTACTTATAGATTCCGATGCTTCACTTCATGTTTACTGTATCCCTCTGACCTTGTTATTTACGATGAAACACAGAAAGTGCATCGGAATTAAATACAAAAGGCACAATGCCGTCTTAAGCACAAGAAGACTGACTCTTCTCATTGTCTATGTTTTAAACCATTAATGTGAGACTAGTTATAGATTCCGATGCTTTACTTCCGGTTTACTGTATCCCTCTGACCTTCTTATTGACGATGAAACACAGAAATTGCATCGGAATTAAATACAAAAGGCATAATGCCGTATTAAGTACAAGAAGACAGACACTCCTTCCTGTCTATGCTTTGAATCATTCCTGTGACACTAGTTATAGTTTCTGATGCTTCACTTCAGGTTTACTGGAACCCTCTGACCTTCTTATTGACGATGAAACACAGAAAGTGCATCGCAATTATATACAAAAGGCACAATGCTGTCTTAAGTACAAGGAGACAGACTCTTCTTACTGTCTATGTTTTGAAACATTCCTGTGACACTAGTTGTAGATTCTGATGCTTCACTTCAGGTTTACTGTATTCCTCTGACCTTCTTATTGACGATGAAACACAGAAATTGCATCGGAATTAAATACAAAAGGCACAATGCCGACTCAAGTACAAGAAAACTAACTCTTCTTACTGTCTATGTTTTGAACCATTCCTATGACACTAGTTATAGATTCCGATGCTTCACTTCAGGTTTACTGTATCCCTCTGACCTTCTTATTGACGATGAAACACAGAAAGTGCATCGCAATTATATACAAAAGGCACAATGCTGTCTTAAGTACAAGGAGACAGACTCTTCTTACTGTCTATGTTTTGAAACATTCCTGTGACACTAGTTGTAGATTCTGATGCTTCACTTCAGGTTTACTGTATCCCTCTGACCTTCTTATTGAGGATGGAACAGAGAAATTGCACCGGAATTAAATACAAAACGCACAATGCCGACCAAGTACAAGAAGACTGGCTCTTCTCACAGTCTATGTTTTGATCCATTCCTGTGACACTAGTAATAGATTCCGATGCTTCACTTCAGGTTTGCTGTATCCCTTGGACCTTCTTATTAACGACGAAGCACAGAAGTTGCATCGGAATTAGATAGAAAATGCACAATGCCTACTTAAGTACGAGAAGACTGACTCTTCTTACTGTCAATGTTTTGAAACATTCCTGTGACATTAGTTGTAGTTTCCGAAGCTTCACTTCATGTTTACTATATCCCTCTGACCTTGTTATTGACGACGAGACACAGAAATCGCAGCGGAATGAAATAGAAAAGGCACAATGCTGACATAAGTACAACAAAACTGACTCTTCTTACTGTCTATGTTTTGAACCATTCCTGTGAAACTAGTTATAGATTCCAATGCTTCACTTAAGGTTTACTGTACCCCTCTGACCTTCTAATTGACGATGAAACACAGAAATTGCATCGGAATTAACTAGAAGAGGCACAATTCCGACATAAGTACAAGATAACTAACTCCTCTTACAGTCTATGTTTTGAACCATTCCTGTGACACTACTTATAGATTCCGATGTTTCACTTCAGGTTTACTGTACCCCTCTGACCTTCTTATTAACGACGAAACACAGAAATTGCATCGGAATTAAATAGAAAAGACACATTGCCGACTTAAGTACAAGAAAACTTACTCTTCTTACTGTCTATGTTTTGAAACATTCCGGTGACACTAGTTATAGATTCCGATGCTTCACTTCAGGTTTACTGTATCCCTCGGACCTTCTTATTGACGATGAAACACAGAAAATGCAACGGAACTAAATACAAAAGGCACAATGCCGACTCAAGTACAAGATGACCGGCTACTCCTACTGTCTATGTTTTGAACTTTTTCCTGTATGACCGGTGTTAGATTCCGATGCTTTACTTCAGGTTTACTGTATCCGTCTGACCTTCTTATTGGCGATGAAACACAGACATTACATCGGAATTAAATACAAAAGGCACAAAGCCGACTCAAGTACAGGAAGACTGGCTCTTCCTACTGTCGATGTTTGAACCATTCCTGTGAGACCAGTTTTAGATTCCGATGCTTCACTTCAGGTTTACTGTATCCCTCTGACCTTCTTATGGACGATGAAACACAGAAATTTCTTCGGAATTAAATACAAAAGGCTCAATGGGGACTTAAGAACAAGAAGACTGACTCTTCATAATGTCTATGTTTTGAACCATTCCTGTGACTAGTTATAAATTCAGATGCTTCGCTCCAGGATTACTGTACCCCTCTGACCTTCTAATTGACGATGAAACACAGAAATTGCATCGGAATAAACTAGAAAAGACTTAAGTACAAGAAGACTGACTCTTCTTACTGTCGATGTTTGAACCATTCCTGTGAGACCAGTTTTAGATTCCGATGCTTCACTTCAGGTTTACTGTATCCCTCTGACCTTCTTATGGACGATGAAACACAGAAATTTCTTCGGAATTAAATACAAAAGGCTCAATGGGGACTTAAGAACAAGAAGACTGACTCTTCTTAATGTCTATGTTTTGAACCTTTCCTGTGAGACCGGTTTCAGATTCCGATGCTTTACTTCAGGTTTACTGTATCCCTTGGACCTTCTTATTGACGACGAAACACAGAAATTGTGTCGGAATTAAATACAAATGTCATATTCCGACTCAAGTACAAGAAGACTGGCCCTTCTTACTGTCTATGATTTGAACCATTGCTGTGACAATAGTTATACGTTCCGATGCTTCACTTCATGTTTACTGTATCTCTCTGACCTTGTTATTGACGATGAAACATAGAAATTGCATCGGAATTAGATAGAAAAGGCATAATGCCTACTTAAGTACAAGAAGACTGACTCTTCTTACTGTCTGTGTTTTGAAACATTCCTGTGACACTAGTTGTAGTTTCCGATGCTTCACTTCATGTTTACTGTATCCCTCTGACCTTGTTATTGGCGACGAAACACAGAAATCGCAGCGGAATGAAATAGAAAAGGCACAATGCTGACATAAGTACAAGAAAACTGACTCTTCTTACTGTCTATGTTTTGAACCATTCCTGTGAAACTAGTTATAGATTCCAATGCTTCACTTAAGGTTTACTGTACCCCTCTGACCTTCTAATTGACGATGAAACACAGAAATTGCATCGGAATTAACTAGAAGAGGCACAATTCCGACATAAGTACAAGATAACTAACTCCTCTTACAGTCTATGTTTTGAACCATTCCTGTGACACTACTTATAGATTCCGATGTTTCACTTCAGGTTTACTGTACCCCTCTGACCTTCTTATTGACGATGAAACACAGAAAGTGCATCGGAATTAAATACAAAATGCACAATGCCGTCTTAACCACAAGAAGAGGGACTCTTCTTATTGTCTATGTTTTGAACCATTAATGTGACACTAGTTATAGATTCCGATGCTTTACTTCAGGTTTACTGTATCCCTCTGACCCTCTTATTGACGATGAAACACAGAAATTGCATCGGGATTACATACAAAAGGCATAATGCCGTTTTAAGTACAAGAAGACAGACTCTTCTTACTATCTATGTTTTGAACCATCCCTGTGACACTAGTTACAGATTCCGAAGCTTCACTACAGGTTTACTGTATCCCTCTGACCTTCTTATTGACGATGAAACTCAGAAAGTGCGTCGGAATTAAATACAAATGGCACAATGCCGAGTCAAGGACAAGAAGACTGGCTCTTCTTACCGTCTATGTTTTCAACCTTTCCAGTGAGACCGGGTTTAGATTCCGATGTTTCACTTAAGGTTTACTGTATCCCTTGGACCTCCTTCTTGACGACGAAACACAGAAATTGCATCGGAATGAAATAGAAAAGGCACAATGCCGACTTCAAGAAAACTGACCCTTCTTACTGTCTATGTTTTGAAACATTCCGGTGACACTAGTTATAGATTCCGATGCTTCACTTCAGGTTTACTGTTTCCCTCGGACCTTCTTATTGACGATGAAACACAGAAAATGCATCGGAATTAAATACAAAAGGCACAATGCCGACTCAAGTACAAGATGACCGGCTCCTCCTACTGTCTATGTTTTGAACCTTTTCCTGTGAGACCGGTTTTAGATTCCGATGCTTTACTTCAGGTTTTCAGTATCCATCTGACCTTCTTATTGGCGATGAAACACAGACATTGCATCGGAATGAAATACAAAATTCACAATGCCGACTTAAGTACAAGAAGACTGACTCTTCTTATTGTCTATAGTTTGAACCATTCCTGTGACACTAGTTATAGATTCCGATGCTTCACTTTAGGTTTACTATATCCCTCTGACCTTCTTATTGACTATGAAACACAGAGATTGTATCGGAATTATATACAAAAGGCACAATGCCGAATCAAGTACAGGAAGACTGGCTCTTCCTACAGTTTATGATTTGAACCTTTCCTGTGAGACCGATTTTAGATTCCGATGCTTCACTTCTGGTTTACTGTACCCTTTGGAATTTCTTATTGACGACGAAACTCAGAAATCGCAGCGGAATGAAATGGAAAAGGCACAATGCCGATTTAAGTACAAGAAAACTGACTCTTCTTACTGTCTATGTTTTAAACAATTCCTGTGACTAGTTATAGATTCCGATGCTTCACTTCAGGTTTACTGTACCCCTCTGACCTTCTAATTGACGATGAAACACAGAAATTGCATCCGAATAAACTAGAAAAGGCACAATGCCGACTTAAGTACAAGAAAACTGACTCTTGTTACTGTCTATGTTTTGAACCATTCCTATGACACTAGTTACAGATTCCGATGCTTCACTTCAGGTTTATTGTATCCCTTGGACCTCCTTATTGACGACGAAATACAGAAATTGCATCGGAATGAAATTGAAAAGGCACAATGCCGACTTAAGAACAAGAAAACTAACTCTTCTTACTTTCTATGTTTTGAACCATTCCTGTGACACTAGTTACAGATTCCGATGCCTCACTTCAGGTTTACTGTATCCCTCTGACCTTCGTATTGACGATGAAACACAGAAATTGCATCGGAATTAAATACAAAAGGCACAATGCCGACGTATGTACAAGAAGACTTACTCTTCTTACTGTCTGTGTTTGAACCATTCCTGTGAGACCAGTTTTAGATTCCAATGCTTCACTTCAGGTTTACACTATTCCTCTGACCTTCTTATGTACGATGAAACACAGAAATTTCATCGGAATTAAATACAAAATGCTCAATGGGGACTTAAGAACAAGTAGACTGACTCTTCTTAATGTCTATGTTTTGAACCTTTCCTGTGAGACCGGTTTCAGATTCCGATGCTTCACTTCAGGTTTACTGTATCCCTTGGACCTTCTGATTGACGACAGAAACACAGAAATTGTGTCGGAATTAAATACAAATGGCACAATTCCGACTCAAGTACAAGATGACTGGCCCTTCTTACTGTCTATGATTTGAACCATTCCTGTGACAATAGTTATACATTCCGATGCTTCACTTCATGTTTACTGTATCTCTCTGACCTTGTTATTGACGATGAAACATAGAAATTGCATCGGAATTAGATAGAAAAGGCATAATGCCTACTTAAGTACAAGAAGACTGACTCTTCTTACTGTCTGTGTTTTGAAACATTCCTGTGACACTAGTTGTAGTTTCCGATGCTTCACTTCATGTTTACTGTATCCCTCTGACCTTGTTATTGACGACGAAACACAGAAATCGCAGCGGAATGAAATAGAAAAGGCACAATGCCGACATAAGTACAAAAAAACTGACTCTTCTTACTGTCTATGTTTTGAACCATTCCTGTGACACTACTTATAGATTCCGATGTTTCACTTCAGGTTTACTGTACCCCTCTGACCTTCTTATTAACGACGAAACACAGAAATTGCATCGGAATTAAATAGAAAAGACACAATGCCGACTTAAGTACAAGAAAACTTACTCTTCTTACTGTCTATGTTTTGAACCATTCCTGTGACACTAGTTATAGATTCCGATGCTTCACTTCATGTTTACTGTATTCCTCTGACCTTCTTATTGACGATGAAACACAGATATTGCATCGGAATTAAATACAAAAGGCACAATGCCGACTCAAGTACAAGAAGACTGACTCTTCTTACTGTCTATGTTTCCGACCATTCCTGTGACACTAGTTACAGATTCCGAAGCTTCACTACAGGTTTACTGTATCCCTCTGACCTTCTTATTGACGATGAAACACAGAAAGTGCGTCGGAATTAAATACAAATGGCACAATGCCGACTCAAGGACAAGAAGACTGGCTCTTCTTACCGTCTACGTTTTGAACCTTTCCAGTGAGACCGGGTTTAGGATCCGATGTTTCACTTAGGGTTTACTGTATTCCTTGGACCTCCTTCTTGACGACGAAACACAGAAATTGCATCGGAATGAAATAGAAAAGTCACAATGCCGACTTCAAGAAAACTGACCCTTCTTACTGTCTATGTTTTGAAACATTCCGGTGACACTAGTTATAGATTCCGATGCTTCACTTCAGGTTTACTGTATCCCTCGGACCTTCTTATTGACGATGAAACACAGAAAATGCAACGGAACTAAATACAATAGGCACAATGCCGACTCAAGTACAAGATGACCGGCTACTCCTACTGTCTATGTTTTGAACCTTTTCCTGTGTGACCGGTGTTAGATTCCGATGCTTTACTTCAGGTTTACTGTATCCGTCTGACCTTCTTATTGGCGATGAAACACAGACATTACATCGGAATTAAATACAAAAGGCACAAAGCCGACTCAAGTACAGGAAGACTGGCTCTTCCTACAGTTTATGATTTGAACCTTTCCTGTGAGACCGGTTTTAGATTCCGATGCTTCACTTCTGGTTTACTGTATCCCTCTGACCTTCTTATGGACGATGAAACACAGAAATTTCTTCGGAATTAAATACAAAAGGCTGAATGGGGACTTAAGAACAAGAAGACTGACTCTTCTTAATGTCTATGTTTTGAACCATTCCTGTGACTAGTTATAAATTCCGATGCTTCGCTCCAGGATTACTGTACCCCTCTGACCTTCTAATTGACGATGAAACACAGAAATTGCATCGGAATAAACTAGAAAAGACTTAAGTACAAGAAGACTGACTCTTATTACTGTCGATGTTTGAACCATTCCTGTGAGACCAGTTTTAGATTCCGATGCTTCACTTCAGGTTTACTGTATCCCTCTGACCTTCTTATGGACGATGAAACACAGAAATTTCTTCGGAATTAAATACAAAAGGCTCAATGGGGACTTAAGAACAAGAAGACTGACTCTTCTTAATGTCTATGTTTTGAACCTTTCCTGTGAGACCGGTTTCAGATTCCGATGCTTTACTTCAGGTTTACTGTATCCCTTGGACCTTCTTATTGACGACGAAACACAGAAATTGTGTCGGAATTAAATACAAATGTCATATTCCGACTCAAGTACAAGAAGACTGGCCCTTCTTACTGTCTATGATTTGAACCATTCCTGTGACAATAGTTATACGTTCCGATGCTTCACTTCATGTTTACTGTATCTCTCTGACCTTGTTATTGACGATGAAACATAGAAATTGCATCGGAATTAGATAGAAAAGGCATAATGCCTACTTAAGTACAAGAAGACTGACTCTTCTTACTGTCTGTGTTTTGAAACATCCCTGTGACACTAGTTGTAGTTTCCGATGCTTCACTCCATGTTTACTGTATCCCTCTGACCTTGTTATTGGCGACAAAACACAGAAATCGCAGCGGAATGAAATAGAAAAGGCACAATGCTGACATAAGTACAAGAAAACTGACTCTTCTTACTGTCTATGTTTTGAACCATTCCTGTGACACTAGTTATAGATTCCAATGCTTCACTTAAGGTTTACTGTACCCCTCTGACCTTCTAATTGACGATGAAACACAGAAATTGCATCGGAATTAACTAGAAGAGGCACAATTCCGACATAAGTACAAGATAACTAACTCCTCTTACAGTCTATGTTTTGAACCATTCCTGTGACACTACTTATAGATTCCGATGTTTCACTTCAGGTTTACTGTACCCCTCTGACCTTCTTATTGACGATGAAACACAGAAAGTGCATCGGAATTAAATACAAAATGCACAATGCCGTCTTAACCACAAGAAGAGGGACTCTTCTTATTGTCTATGTTTTGAACCATTAATGTGACACTAGTTATAGATTCCGATGCTTTACTTCAGGTTTACTGTATCCCTCTGACCCTCTTATTGACGATGAAACACAGAAATTGCATCGGAATTACATACAAAAGGCATAATGCCGTTTTAAGTACAAGAAGACAGACTCTTCTTACTATCTATGTTTTGAACCATCCCTGTGACACTAGTTACAGATTCCGAAGCTTCACTACAGGTTTACTGTATCCCTCTGACCTTCTTATTGACGATGAAACACAGAAAGTGCGTCGGAATTAAATACAAATGGCACAATGCCGAGTCAAGGACAAGAAGACTGGCTCTTCTTACCGTCTATGTTTTCAACCTTTCCAGTGAGACCGGGTTTAGATTCCGATGTTTCACTTAAGGTTTCCTGTATCCCTTGGACCTCCTTCTTGACGACGAAACACAGAAATTGCATCGGAATGAAATAGAAAAGGCACAATGCCGACTTCAAGAAAACTGACCCTTCTTACTGTCTATGTTTTGAAACATTCCGGTGACACTAGTTATAGATTCCGATGCTTCACTTCAGGTTTACTGTTTCCCTCGGACCTTCTTATTGACGATGAAACACAGAAAATGCATCGGAATTAAATACAAAAGGCACAATGCCGACTCAAGTACAAGATGACCGGCTCCTCCTACTGTCTATGTTTTGAACCTTTTCCTGTGAGACCGGTTTTAGATTCCGATGCTTTACTTCAGGTTTTCAGTATCCATCTGACCTTCTTATTGGCGATGAAACACAGACATTGCATCGGAATGAAATACAAAATTCACAATGCCGACTTAAGTACAAGAAGACTGACTCTTCTTATTGTCTATAGTTTGAACCATTCCTGTGACACTAGTTATAGATTCCGATGCTTCACTTTAGGTTTACTATATCCCTCTGACCTTCTTATTGACTATGAAACACAGAGATTGTATCGGAATTATATACAAAAGGCACAATGCCGAATCAAGTACAGGAAGACTGGCTCTTCCTACAGTTTATGATTTGAACCTTTCCTGTGAGACCGATTTTAGATTCCGATGCTTCACTTCTGGTTTACTGTACCCTTTGGAATTTCTTATTGACGACGAAACTCAGAAATCGCAGCGGAATGAAATGGAAAAGGCACAATGCCGACTTAAGTACAAGAAAACTGACTCTTGTTACTGTCTATGTTTTGAACCATTCCTATGACACTAGTTACAGATTCCGATGCTTCACTTCAGGTTTATTGTATCCCTTGGACCTCCTTATTGACGACGAAATACAGAAATTGCATCGGAATGAAATTGAAAAGGCACAATGCCGACTTAAGAACAAGAAAACTGACTCTTCTTACTTTCTATGTTTTGAACCATTCCTGTGACACTAGTTACAGATTCCGATGCCTCACTTCAGGTTTACTGTATCCCTTGGACCTTCTGATTGACGACAGAAACACAGAAATTGTGTCGGAATTAAATACAAATGGCACAATTCCGACTCAAGTACAAGATGACTGGCCCTTCTTACTGTCTATGATTTGAACCATTCCTGTGACAATAGTTATACATTCCGATTCTTCACTTCATGTTTACTGTATCTCTCTGACCTTGTTATTGACGATGAAACATAGAAATTGCATCGGAATTAGATAGAAAAGGCATAATGCCTACTTAAGTACAAGAAGACTGACTCTTCTTACTGTCTGTGTTTTGAAACATTCCTGTGACACTAGTTGTAGTTTCCGATGCTTCACTTCATGTTTACTGTATCCCTCTGACCTTGTTATTGACGACGAAACACAGAAATCGCAGCGGAATGAAATAGAAAAGGCACAATGCCGACATAAGTACAAGAAAACTGACTCTTCTTACTGTCTATGTTTTGAACCATTCCTGTGACACTACTTATAGATTCCGATGTTTCACTTCAGGTTTACTGTACCCCTCTGACCTTCTTATTGACGATGAAACACAGAAAGTGCATCGGAATTAAATACAAAAGG
This sequence comes from Schistocerca piceifrons, assembly GCF_021461385.2. NCBI lineage: Eukaryota > Metazoa > Arthropoda > Insecta > Orthoptera > Acrididae > Schistocerca > Schistocerca piceifrons. Next base: position 32,228 of record NW_025728137.1, on the reverse strand, counting down.
CACAATGCTGTCTTAAGCACAAGAAGACGGACTCTTCTTATTGTCTATGTTTTTAACCATTAATGTGACACTAGTTATAGATTCCGATGCTTTACTTCAGGTTTACTGTATCCCTCTGACCTGCTTATTGACGATGAAACACAGAAATTGCTTCGGAATTACATACAAAATGCATAATGCCGTTTTAAGTATAAGAAGACAGACTCTTCTTACTATCTATGTTTTGAACCATTCCTGTGACACTACTTACTGTTTCCGATGCTTCACTTCAGGTTTACTGTAACCCTCTGACCTTCCTATTGACGATGAAACACTGAAATTGCATCGGAATTAAATACAAAAGGCACAATGCCGACTCAACTACATGAGGACTGGCTCTTCTAACTGTCTATGTTTTGAACCATTCCTGTGACACTAGTTATAGATTCCGATGCTTCACTTCAGGTTTGCTGTATCCCTTGGACCTTCTTATTAACGACGAAACACAGAAATTGCATCGGAATTAAATAGAAAAGACACAATGCCGACTTAAGTACAAGAAGACTGACTCTTCTTACTGTCTATGTTTTGACACATTCCTGTGACACTAGTTATAGATTCCGATGCTTCACTTCAGGATTACTGTATCCCTCTAACCTTCTTACTGACGATGAAAGACAGAAATTGCATCCAAATTATATACAAAAGGCGCAATGCCGACTCAAGTACAAGAAGACTGGCACTTCCTACTGTCTATGATTTGAACCTTTCCTGTGAGACCGGTTTTAGATTCCAATGCTTCACTTCAGGTTTACAGTATCCCTTGGACTTTCTTTTGACGACGAAACACAGAAATCGCATCGGAATGAAATAGAAAAGGCACAATGCCGACTTAAGTTCAAGAAATCTGACTCTTCTTACTGTCTATGTTTGAACCATTCCTGTGACACTAGTTATTGATTCCGTTGCTTCACTTCAGGTTTACTGTATTCCTCTGACCTTCTTATTGGCGATGAAACACAGACATTGCATCGGAATTAAAGACAAAAGGCACAATGCCGACTTAAGTACAAGAAGACTGACTCTTCTTATTGTCTATGCTTTGAACCATCCCTGTGACTCTAGTTATAGATTCCGATGCTTCACATCAGGTTTACTGTATTCCTCTGACCTTCTTATTGACGATGAAACACAGAAATTGCATCGGAATTAAATACACAAGGCACAATGCCGACTCAAGTACAAGAAAACTAACTCTTCTTACTGTCTATGTTTTGGACCATTCCTGTGACACTAGTTATATATTCCCATGCTTCACTTCAGGTTTACTGTACCCCTCTGACCTTCTAATTGACGATGAAACACAGAAAATGCATCGGAATTAACTAGAAAAGGCACAATTCCGACATAAGTACAAGAAAACTGACTCCTCTTACAGTCTATGTTCTGAACTATTCCTGTGACACTACTTATAGATTCCGATGCTTCACTTCATGTTTACTGTATCCCTCTGACCTTGTTATTTACGATGAAACACAGAAAGTGCATCGGAATTAAATACAAAAGGCACAATGCCGTCTTAAGCACAAGAAGACTGACTCTTCTCATTGTCTATGTTTTAAACCATTAATGTGAGACTAGTTATAGATTCCGATGCTTTACTTCCGGTTTACTGTATCCCTCTGACCTTCTTATTGACGATGAAACACAGAAATTGCATCGGAATTAAATACCAAAGGCATAATGCCGTATTAAGTACAAGAAGACAGACACTCCTTCCTGTCTATGCTTCGAATCATTCCTGTGACACTAGTTATAGTTTCTGATGCTTCACTTCAGGTTTACTGGAACCCTCTGACCTTCCTATTGACGATGAAACACAGAAATTGCATCGGAATTAAATAGAAAAGGCACAATGCCGACTCAAGTACAAGAGGACTGGCTCTTTTTACTGTCTATGTTTTGAACCATTCCTGTGACACTAGTTATAGATTTCGATGCTTCACTCCAGGTCTGCTGTATCACTTGGTCCTTCTTATTAACGACGAAACACAGAAATTGCATCGGAATGAAATAGAAAAGACACAATGCCGACTTAAGTTACAAGAAAACTTACTCTTCTTACTGTCTATGTTTTGAATCTTTCCTGTGACACTAGTTATAGATTCCGATGATTCACTTCACGTTTACTGTATTCCTCTGACCTTCTTATTGACGATGAAACACAGAAAATGCATCGGAATTAAATACAAAAGGCACAATGCCGACTCAAGTACAAGATGACCGGCTCCTCCTACTGTCTATGTTTTGAACCTTCTCCTGTGAGACCGGTTTTAGATTCCAATGTTTCACTTCAGGTTTACTGTATCCGTCTGACCTTCTTATTGGCGATGAAACACAGACATTGCATCGGAATTAAAGACAAAAGGCACAATGCCGACTTAAGTACAAGAAGACTGACTCTTCTTATTGTCTATGCTTTGAACCATTCCTGTGACTCTAGTTATAGATTCCGATGCTTCACGTCAGGTTTACTGTATTCCTCTGACCTTCTTATTGACGATGAAACACAGAAATTGCATCGGAATTAAATACAAAAGGCACAATGCCGACTCAAGTACAAGAAAACTAACTCTTCTTACTGTCTATGTTTTGAACCATTCCTATGACACTAGTTATAGATTCCGATGCTTCACTTCAGGTTTACTGTATCCCTCTGACCTTCTTATTGACGATGAAACACAGAAAGTGCATCGCAATTATATACAAAAGGCACAATGCTGTCTTAAGTACAAGGAGACAGACTCTTCTTACTGTCTATGTTTTGAAACATTCCTGTGACACTAGTTGTAGATTCTGATGCTTCACTTCAGGTTTACTGTATCCCTCTGACCTTCTTATTGAGGATGGAACAGAGAAATTGCACCGGAATTAAATACATAACGCACAATGCCGACCAAGTACAAGAAGACTGGCTCTTCTCACAGTCTATGCTTTGATCCATTCCTGTGACACTAGTAATAGATTCCGATGCTTCACTTCAGGTTTGCTGTATCCCTTGGACCTTCTTATTAACGACGAAGCACAGAAGTTGCATCGGAATTAGATAGAAAATGCACAATGCCTACTTAAGTACGAGAAGACTGACTCTTCTTACTGTCAATGTTTTGAAACATTCCTGTGACATTAGTTGTAGTTTCCGAAGCTTCACTTCATGTTTACTATATCCCTCTGACCTTGTTATTGACGACGAGACACAGAAATCGCAGCGGAATGAAATAGAAAAGGCACAATGCCGACATAAGTACAAGAAAACTGACTCTTCTTACTGTCTATGTTTAGAACCATTCCTGTGACACTAGTTATAGATTCCGATGCTTCACTTCAGGTTTACTGTTCCCCTCTGACCTTCTAATTGACGATAAAACACAGAAATTGCATCGTAATTAACTAGAAAAGGCACAATTCCGACATAAGTAGAAGAAAACAGACTCCTCTTACAGTCTATGTTTTAAACCATTCCTGTGACACTACTTATAGATTTCGATGCTTCTCCTCAGGTTTACTGTATCCCTCTGAACTTCTTATTGACGATGAAACATAGAAAGTGCATCGGAATTAAATACAAAAGGCACAATGCCGACTCAAGTACAAGATGACTGACTCTTCTTACTGTCTGTGTTTCCAACCATTCCTGTGACACTAGTTACAGATTCCGAAGCTTCACTACAGGTTTACTGTATCCCTCTGACCTTCTTATTGACGATGAAACACAGAAAGTGCGTCGGAATTAAATACAAATGGCACAATGCCGACTCAAGGACAAGAAGACTGGCTCTTCTTACCGTCTATGTTTTGAACCTACCCAGTGAGACCGGGTTAAGATTCCGATGTTTCACTTAAGGTATACTGTATCCCTTGGACCTCCTTCTTGACGACGAAACACAGAAAATGCATCGGAATGAAATAGAAAAGGCACAATGCCGACTTAAGTACAAGAAAACTGACTCTTCTTACTGTCTATGTTTTGAACCATTCCTATGATACTAGTTATAGATTCCGATGCTTCACTTCAGGTTTACTGTATCCCTTGGACCTCCTTATTGACGACGAAATACAGAAATTGCATCGGAATGAAATTGAAAAGGCAGAATGCCGACTTAAGTACAAGAAAACTGACTCTTCTTACTGTCTATGTTTTGAACCATTTCTGTGACACTAGTTATAGATTCCGATGTTTCACTTCAGGTTTACTGTATACCTCTGACCTTCTTATTGACGATGAAACACAGAAATTGCATCGGAATTAGATACAAAAGGCACAATGCCGACTTAAGTACAAGAAGACTGACTCTTCTTACTGTCTATGTTTTGAAACTTTCCTGTGACACTAGTTATAGATTCCGATGCTTCACTTCAGGTTTACTGTATCCCTCTAACCTTCTTACTGACGATGAAAGACAGAAATTGCATCGAAATTAAATACAAAATGCAGAATGCCGACTCAAGTACAAGAAGACTGGCACTTTCTACTGTCTATGATTTGAACCATTCCTGTGAGACCGGTTTTAGATTCCGATGCTTCACTTCAGGTTTACTGTATCCCTTGGACTTTCTTTTGACGATAAAACACAGAAATTGCATCGGAATGAAATAGTAAAGGCACAATGCCGACATAAGTTCAAGAAAACTTACTTTTCTTACTGTCTATGTTTTGAACCATTCCTGTGACACTAGTTATAGATTCCGATGCTTCACTTCAGGTTTACTGTACCCCTCTGACCTCCTAATTGACGATGAAACACAGAAATTGCATCGGAATTAAATAGAAAACGCACAATGCCGACTTAAGTACAAGAAAACTGACTCTTGTTACTGTCTATGTTTTGAACCATTCCTGTGACACTAGTTATTGATTCCGATGCTTCACTTCAGGTTTACTGTTTCCCTCTGACCTCCTTATTGACGATGAAACACAGAAATTGCTTCGGAATTAAATATAAAAGGCACAATGCCGACTTAAGTACAAGAAGACTGACACTTCTTACTGTCTATGATTTGAACCATTCCTGTGACACTACTTATAGATTCCGATGCTTCACTTCAGGTTTGCTGTATCCCTTGGACCTTCTTATTAACGACGAAACACAGAAATTGCATCGGAATTAAATAGAAAAGGCACAATGCCGACTTAAGTACAAGAAAACTTACTCTTCTTAATGTCTATATTTTGAACCAATCCTGTGACACTAGTTATAGATTCCGATGCTTCACTTCACGTTTACTGTATTCCTCTGACCTTCTTATTGACGATGAAACACAGAAATTGCATCGGAATTAAATACAAAAGGCACAATGCCGACTCAAGTACAAGTAGACTGACTCTCCTTACTGTCTATGTTTCCAACCATTCCTGTGACTCTAGTTATAGATTCCGAAGCTTCACTACAGGTTTACTGTATCCCTCTGACCTTCTTATTGACGATGAAACACAGAATGTGCCTCGGAATTAAATACAAATGGCACAATGCCGACTCAAGGACAAGAAGACTAGCTCTTCTTACCGTCTATGATTTGAACCTTTCCAGTGAGACCGGGTTTAGATTCCGATGCTTCACTTAAGGTTTACTGTATCCCTTGGACCTCCTTCTTGACGACGAAACACAGAAATTGCATCGGAATGAAATAGAAAAGGCACAATGCCGACTTCAAGAAAACTGACCCTTCTTACTGTCTATGTTCTGAAACATTCCGGTGACACTAGTTATAGATTCCGATGCTTCACCTCAGGTTTACTGTATCCCTCTGACCTTCTTATTGACGATGAAACACAGAAAGTGCATCGGAATTAAATACAAAAGGCACAATGCTGTCCTAAGCACAAGTAGACTGACTCTTCTTATTGTCTATGTTTTGAACCATTAATGTGACAATAGTTATAGATTCCGATGCTTTACTTCCGGTTTACTGTATATCTCTGACCTTCTTATTGACGATGAAACACAGAAATTGCATCGGAATTAAATACAAAAGGCATAATGCCGTTTAAAGTAGAAGAAGACAGACTCTTCTTACTGTCTATGTTTTGAACCATTCCTGTGACACTAGTTATAGATTCCGATGCTTCACTTCAAGTTTGCTGTATCCCTTGGACCTTCTTATTAACGACGAAAGACAGATATTGCATCGGAATTAAATAGAAAAGACACAATGCCGACGTAAGTACAAGAAAACTTACTCTTCTTACTGTCTATGTTTTGAACCATTCCTGTGACACTAGTTATAGATTCCGATGCTTCACTTCATGTTTACTGTATTCCTCTGACCTTCTTATTGACGATGAAACACAGAAATTGCATCGGAATTAAATACAAAAGGCACAATGCCGACTCAAGTACAAGATGACTGACTCTTCTTACTGTCTATGTTTCCAACCATTCCTGTGACACTAGTTACAAATTCCGAAGCTTCACTACAGGTTTACTGTATCCCTCTGACGTTCTTATTGACGATGAAACACAGAAAGTGCGTCGGAATTAAATACAAATGGCACAATGCCGACTCAAGGACAAGAAGACTGGCTCTTCTTACCGTCTATGTTTTGAACCTTTCCAGTGAGACCGGGTTTAGATTCCGATGTTTCACTTAAGGTTTACTGTATCCCTTGGACCTCCTTCTTGACGACGAAACAGAGAAATTGCGTCGGAATGAAATAGAAAAGGCACAATGCCGACTTCAAGAAAACTGACCCTTCTTCCTGTCTATGTTCTGAAACATTCCGGTGACACTAGTTATAGATTCCGATGCTTCACTTCAGGTTTACTGTATCCCTCGGACCTTCTTATTGATGATGAAACACAGGCATTGCATCGGAATTAAATACAAAAGGCACAATGCCGACTTGAGTACAAGAAGACTGACTCTTCTTATTGTCTATGCCATAAACCATTCCTGTGACTCTAGTTATAGATTCCGATGCTTCACATCAGGTTTACTGTATCCCTCTGACCTTCTTATTGACGATGAAACACAGAAATTGCATCGGAATTAAATACAAAAGGCACAATGCCGACTCAAGTACAAGAAGACTGGCTCTTCCTACAGTTTATGATTTGAACCTTTCCTGTGAGACCGGTTTTAGATTCCGATGCTTCACTTCTGGTTTACTGTACCCTTTGGACTTTCTTATAGACGACGAAACACAGAAATCGCAGCGGAATGAAATAGAAAAGGCACAATGGCGACTTAAGTACAAGAAAACTGACTCTTCTTACTGTCTATGTTTTTAACCATTCCTTTGATTAGTTATAGATTCCGATGCTTCACTTCAGGTTTACTGTACCCCTCTGACCTTCTAATTGATGATGAAACACAGAAATTGCATCGGAATAAACTAGAAAAGGCACAATTCCGACTTAAGTACAAAGAAGACTGACTCTTCTTACTGTCTATGTTTTGAACCATTCCTATGACACTAGTTATAGATTCCGATGCTTCACTTCAGGTTTACTAAATCCCTCTGACCTACTTATTGACGATGAAACACAGAAAGTGCATCGAAATTAAATTCAAAAGGCACAATGCCGTCTTAAGCACAAGAAGACTGACTCTTCTTATTGTCTATGTTTTGAACCATTAATGTGACACTAGTTATAGATTCCGATGCTTCACTTCAGGTTTACTGTATCCCTCTGACCTTCTTTTTGACGATGAAACACAGAAATTGCATCGGAGTTAAATACAAAAGGCATAATGGCGTTTTAAGTACAAGGAGACAGACTCTTCTTACTCTCTATGTTTTGAACCATTCCTGTGACACTAGTTATAGATGCCGATGCGTCACTTCAGGTTTACTGTATCCCTCTGAACATCTTATTGACGACGAAACACAGAAATTGCATCGGAATTAAATACAAAAGGCACCATGCCGACTTAAGTACATGAAGACTGGCTCTTCTTACAGTCTATGTTTTGATCCATTCCTGTGACACTAGTAATAGATTCTGATGCTTCACTTAAGCTTTACTGTAACCCTCTGACCTTCCTACTGACGATGAAACACAGAAATTGCATCGGGATTAAATACAAAAGGCACATTGCCGACTGAAGTACAAGAAGACTGGCTCTTCTTACTGTCTATGTCTTGAACCATTCCTGTGACACTAGTTATAGATTCTGATGCTTCACTTCAGGTTTACTGTATCGCTCTGACCTTCTTATTGAGGATGGAACACAGAAATTGCACCGGAATTGAATACAAAACGCACAATGCCGACTCAAGTACAAGAAGACTGGCTCTTCTTACAGTCTATGTTTTGATCCATTCCTGTGACACTAGTAATAGATTCCGATGCTTCACTTCAGGTTTGCTGTATACCGTGGACCTTCTTATTAACGACGAAACACAGGAGTTGCATCGGAATTAAATAGAAAAGACGCAATGCCGACTTAAGTACAAGAAAACTTACTCTTCTTACTGCCTATGTTTTGATCCATTCCTGTGACACTAGTTATACATTCCGATGCTTTACTTCACGTTTACTGTATTCCTCTGACCTTCTTATTGACGATGAAACACAGATAATGCATAGGAATTAAATACAAAGGGCACAATGCCGACTCAATTACAAGAAGACTGACTCTTCTTACTGTCTATGATTCCAACCACTCCTGTGACACTAGTTATAGATTCCGAAGCTTCACTACAGGTTTACTGTATCCCTCTGACCTTCTTATTGACAATGAAACACAGAAATTGTGTCGGAATTAAATACAAATGGCACAATGCCGACTCAAGTACAAGAAGACTGGCCCTTCTTACCGTCTCTGTTTTGAACCTTTCCTGTGAGATCGGTTTTAGATTCCGGTGCTTCACTTCAGGTTTACGGTATCCATTGGACCTTCTTCTTAACGACGAAACACAGAAATTGCATCGGAATGAAATAGAAAAGGCACAATGCCGACTTCAAGATAACTGACTCTTCTTACTGCCTATGTTTTGCAACATTCCGGTTACACTAGTTATAGATTCCGAAGCTTCACTACAGGTTTACTATATCCCTCTGACCTTCTTATTGACAATGAAACCCAGAAATTGTGTCGGAATTAAATACAAATATCACAATGCCCACTCAAGTACATGAAGACTGGCTCTTCTTACCGTCTCTGTTTTGAACCTTTCCTGTGAGATCGGTTTTAGTTTCCGATGCTTCACTTCAGGTTTACGGTATCCCTTGGACCTGCTTCTTAACGATGAAACACAGAAATTGCATCGGAATTATATACAAAAGGCACAATGCCAACTTAAGTCCAAGAAGACTGACTCTTCTTAATGTCTATGTTTTGAACCATTCCTGTGACACTAGTTAAAGGTTCCGATGCTTCACTTCGGTTCACTGTATCCCTCTGACTTTGTTATTGACGATAACACACGGAAATTGCATCGGAATTAAATACAAAAGGCACAATGCCGACTCAATTACAAGAGGACTGGCTCATCTTACTGTCTATGATTTTAACATTTCCTGTGAGACCGGTTTTAGATTCCGATGCTTCAGTTCCGGTTTAATGTATCCCTTGCACCTTCTTACGGACGACCAAACACAGAAATTGCGTCGGAATTAAGTAGGAATGACACAATGCCGACTTAAGTACAAGAAAACGTACTCTTCTTAATGTCTATTTTTGAACCATTCCTGTGACACTAGTTATAGATTCCGATGCTGCACTTCAAGTTTACTGTAACCCACTGACCTTCTTATTGACGATGAAACATAGAAATTGCATTGGAATCAAATACAAAAGGCACAATGCCGACTTAAGTACAAGAAGACTGACTCTTCTTACTGTCTATGCTTTGAACCTTTCCTGTGAGACCAGTTTTAAATTCTGATGCTTCACCTCAGGTCTACTGTATCCTTTGGTCCATCTTATTGACGACGAGTCTCAGAAACTGCATCGGAATTAAATAGAAAATGCACAATGCCGACTTAAGTACAAGAAAATTGACTCTTCTTACTGTTTATGCTTTGAACCATTCCTGTGACCCTAGTTATAGATTCCGATGCTTCACTTCAGGTTTACTGTATCCTTCTGACCTTCTTAGTAACGAAGAAAAACAGAAATTGCATCGGAATTAAATAGAAAAGACACAATGCCGGTTTAGGTACAAGAAAACTTACTCTTCTTACTGTCTATGTTTTGAACCATTCCTGTGACACTAGTTATAGATTCCGATGCTTCACTTCAAGTTTACTGTATCCCTCTGACCTTCTTATTGACGATGAAACACAGAAATTGCGTCGAGATTAAATACAAAAGGCACAATGCCGACTCAAGTACAAGAAGACTGGCTTTTCTTACTGTCTATGTTTTGAACCTTTCCTGTGAGCCCGGTTTCAGATTCCGATGCTTCACTTCAGGTTTACTGTATCCCTTGGACCTCCTTATTGACGACGAAACAAAGAAATTGCATCGGAATGAGATAGAAAAGGCACAATGCCTACTTCAAGAAAACTGACTCTTCTTTTTGTCTATGTTTTGAACCATTTCTGTGACACTACTTATAGATTCCGATGCTTCACTTCAGGTTTACTGTATCCCTCTGACCTTCATATTGACGATGAAACACAGAAATTGCATCGGAATTAAATACAAAAGGCACAATGCCGACTCAAGTACAAGAAGACTGGATCTTCTTACTGTCTATGTTTTGAACCTTTCCTGTGAGACCGGTTGTAGATTCCGATGCTTCACTTCAGTTTTACCGTATCCCTGGGACCTTCTTATTGACGACGAAAGACAGACATTGCATCGGAATCAAATACAAAAGGCACAATGCCCACTCAAGTACAAGAAGACTGGCCCTGCTTACTGTCTATGTGTTGAACCATTACTGTGACACTAGTTATAGATTCCGATGCTTCACTTCACATTTACTGTATCCCTCTGACCTTCATATTGACGATGAAACACAGGAATTGCATCGGAATTAAATACAAAAGGCACAATGTCGACTCAAGTACAAGAAGACTGGCTCTTCTTACTGTCTATGTTTTGAACCTTTCCTGTGAGACCGGTTTTAGATTCTGATGCTTCACTTCAGGATTAGTGTATCCCTGGGACCTTCTTATTGACAACGAAAGACAGAAATTGCACCGGAATCAAATACAAAAGGCACAATGCCCACACACGTACAAGAAGACTGGCCCTTCTTACTGTCTATGTGTTGAACCATTCCTGTGACACTAGTTATAGATTCCGATGCTTCACTTCAGGTTTACTGTATCCCTCTGACATTCTTATTGACGATGACACACAGATATTGCATCGGAATTAAATACAAAAGGCACAATGCCCACTCAAGTACAAGAAGACTGGCCCTTCTTACTGTCTATGGTTTGAACCATTCCTGTGAGACCATTTTAAGTCTTCCGATACTTCACTTCATGTTTACTGTATACCTCTGACCTTCTTATTGACGATGAAACACAGAAATTGCATCGGAATCAAATACAAAAGGCACAATGCCGACTTAAGTACAAGAAGACTGACTCTTCTTACTGTATATGTCTTGAACCTTTCCTGTGAGACCAGTTTTAGATCCTGATGCTTCACCTCAGGTCTACTGTATCCCTTGGACCATCGTATTGACGACGAAACGCAGATATTGCATCGGAACTAAATAGAAAAGGCGCAATGCTGACTTAAGTACAAGAAAACTGACTCTTCTTACTGTCTATGCTTTGTACCATTCCTGTGACCCTAGATAAAGATTCCGACGCTTCACGTCAGGTTTACTGTATCCCTCTGACCTTCTTATTGACGATGAAACACAGAAATTGCATCAGAATTAAATATAAAAGGCACAATGGCGACATTAGTACAAGAAGACTGACTCTTCTAGTTGTATATGTTTTGAACCATTCATGTGACACTAGTTATAGATTCTGATGCTTCACTTCAGGTTTACTGTATCCCTCTGACCTTCTTATTGACGATATAACACAGTAATTGCACCGGAATTAAATTCAAAACCACAATGCCGACTCAAGTACAAGAAGACTGGCTCTTCTTACTGTCTATGTTTTGAACCATTCCTGTGACACTAGTTATAGATTCCGAAGCTTCACTTCAGGTTTACTGTATCCCTCTGACCTTCTTATTGACGATGAAACACAGAAATTGCGTCGAGATTAAATACAAAAGGCACAATGCCGACTCAAGTACAAGAAGACTGGCTCTTCTTACTGTCAATGTTTTGAACCTATCCTGTGAGCCCGGTTTTAGATTCCGATGCTTCACTTCAGGTTTACTTTATCCCTTGGACCTCCTTATTGACGACGAAACAAAGAAATTGCATCGGAATCAAATAGTAAAGGCACAATGCCGACTTCAAGAAAACTGACTCTTCTTTTTGTCTATGTTTTGAACCATTCCTGTGACACTAGTTATAGATTCCGATGCTTCACTTCAGGTTTACTGCATCCCTCTGACCTTCTTATTGACAATGAAACGCAGAAATTGCATCGGAATTAAATACAAAAGACACAATGCCGACTTAAGTACAAGAAGACTAACACTTCTTACTGTCTATGTTTGAACCATTCCTGTGTCACTAGTTATAGATTCCGATGCTTCGCTTCAGGTTTACTGTATCCCTCTGACGTTTTTCTTGATGATGAAACAAAGAAATTGCATCGGAATTAAATACAAAAGGCACAATGCCGACTCAAGTACAAGAAGACTGGCTCTTCCTACTGTCTATGTTTTGAACCTTTTCCTGTGAGACCGGTTTTAGATTCCGATGCTTCACTTCGGGTTTACTTTATCCCTTGGACATCCTTATTGACGACGAAACAAAGAAATTGCATCGGAATGAAATAGTAAAGGCACAATGCCGACTTCAAGAAAACTGACTCTTCTTTTTGTCTATGTTTTGAACCATTCCTGTGACACTAGTTATAGATTCCGATGGTTGACTTCAGGTTTACTGCATCCCTCTGACCTTCTTATTGACAATGAAACGCAGAAATTGCATCGGAACTAAATACAAAAGGCACAATGCCGACTTAAGTACAAGAAGACTAACACTTCTTACTGTGTATGTTTGAACCATTCCTGTGTCACTAGTTATAGATTCCGATGCTTCGCTTCAGGTTTACTGTATCCCTCTGACGTTTTTCTTGATGATGAAACAAAGAAATTGCATCGGAATTAAATACAAAAGGCACAATGCCGACTCAAGTACAAGAAGACTGGCTCTTGCTACTGTCTATGTTTTGAAACTTTTCCTGTGAGACCGGTTTTAGATTCCGATGCTTCACTTCAGGTTGACTGAATCCCTTGGACTTTCTTATTGACGACGAAACACAGAAATTGCATCGGAATGAAATAGAAAAGGCACAATGCCGACTCAAGTACAAGAAAACTGACTCTTCTTACTGTCTATGCTTTGAACTATTCGTGTGACACTAGTTATAGATTCCGATGCTTCGCATCAGGTTTACTGTACACCTCTGACCTTCTTATTGACGATGAAACACAGAAATTTCATCGGAATTAGCTACAAATGGCACAATGCCGACTTAAGTACAAAAAACTGAAGCTTCTTAATGTCTACGTTTTGAACCATTCCTGTGACACTAGTTATAGATTCCGATGCTTCACTTCAGGTTTACTGAATCCCTCTGACCTTCTTATTGACGATGAAACACAGAAATTGCATCGGAATAAAATAGAAAAGGCACAATGGCGACTCAAGTACAAGAAAACTGACGCTTCTTAATGTCTACGTATTGAACCATTCCTGTGACACTAGTTATAGATTCCGATGCTTCACTTCAGGTTTACTGTATCCCTCTGACCTTCTTATTGACGATGAAACACAGAAATTGCATCGGAATTAAATACAGAAGGCACAATGCCGACTTAACTACAAGAAGACTCACTCTTCTTACTGTCTATGTTTTGAACCATTCCTGTGACGCTTGTTACAGATACCGATGCTCCACTTCAGGTTTACTGTATACCTTGGACTTCTGATTGACGATGAAACACAGAAAGTGCATCGGAATTCAATACAAAAGGCACAATGCCAACTTAAGTACATAAAGACTGACTCTTCTTATTGTCTATGTTTTGAACCGTTCCAGTGACACTATTTATAGATTCGGATGCTTCACTTCAGGTTTACTATATCCCCCTGACCTTCTTATTGACGATGAAACACAGAAATTGCATCGGAATTAAATTTGAAAGCCACAGTGCCGACTTAGGTACAAGAAGACTGACTCTTCTTACTGTCTATGTTTTGACCATTCCTGTGACACTAATTATATATTCCGATGCTTCACTTCAGGTTTACTGTATCCCTCTGACCTTCATATTGACGATGAAACACAGTAATTGCATCGGAATGAAATACAAAAGGCACAATGCCGACTCAAGTACAAGAAGACTGAGTCTTCTTACTGTCTATGTTTTGAACCTTTCCTGTGAGACCGGTGTTAGATTCCGATGCTTCACTTCAGGATTACTGTATCCCTTGGACCTTCTTATTGACGACAAAACACAGAAATTGCGTCGGAATTAAATAGAAAAGGCACAATGCCGACTAAAGTACAAGAAAACTAACTCTTCTTACTGTCTATGTTTTTAACCATTCCTGTGACACTAGTTATAGATTCTGATGGTTCACTACTGGTTTATTGTAACCCTCTGACCATCCAATTGACGATGAAACACAAAAATTTCATCTGAATTATATACATAAGCCACAATGCTGACTCAAGTACAAGAAGACTGGCTCTTCTTACTGTCTATGCTTTGAACCTTTCCTGTGAGACCGGTTTTAGATTCCGATGCTTCACTTCAGGTTTACTGTATCCCTTGGACCCTCTTATTGACGACGATACACAGAAATTGAATCGGAAATAAATAGAAAAGGCACAATGCCGAATTAAGTTCAATAAAACTGACTCTTCTTACTGTGTATGCTTTGAACCTTTCCTGTGATACCAGTTTTAGATTCCGATGCTTCACTTCAGGTTTACTGTATCCCTCTGACCTTCGTATTGACGATGAAACACAGAAATATGCATCGGAATTAAATAGAAAAGGCACAATGCCGACTTAAGTACAAGAAAACGGACTCTTCTTACTGTCTATGCTTTGAACCTTTCCTGTGTGATTAGTTTTAGGATCCGATGCTTCACTTCAGGATTACTGTATCCCTTGGACCTTCTAATTGACGATGAAACACAGAAATTGCATCGGAATTAAATACAAAGGGCACAATGACGACTTAAGTACAAGAAAAGTGGCTCTTCTTACTGTCTATGATTTGAACCATTCCTGTGACACTAGTTATAGATTCGGATGCTTCACGTCAGGTTTACTGTATCCCTTGGACCTTCTTATTGACGATGAAACACAGAAATTGCATCAGAATTAAATATAAAAGGCACAATGGCGACATTAGTACAAGAACACTGACTCTTCTTACTGTATATGTTTTGAACCATTCATGTGACACTAGTTATAGATTCTGATGCTTCACTTCAGGTTTACTGTATACCTCTGACCTTCTTATTGACGATATAACACAGTAATTGCACCGGAATTAAATTCAAAAGGCACAATGCCGACTCAAGTACAAGAAGACTGGCTCTTCTTATTGTCTATGTTTTGAACCATTCCTGTGACACTAGTTATAGATTCCGATGCTTCACTTCAGGTTTACTGTATTCCTCTGACCTTCTTATTGACGATGAAACACAGAAATTGCGTCGAGATTAAATACAAAAGGCACAATGCCGACTCAAGTACAAGAAGACTGGCTCTTCTTACTGTCAATGTTTTGAACCTATCCTGTGAGCCCGGTTTTAGATTCCGATGCTTCACTTCAGGTTTACTTTATCCCTTGGACCGCCTTATTGACGACGAAACAAAGAAATTGCATCGGAATGGAATAGTAAAGGCACAATGCCGACTTCAAGAAAACTGACTCTTCTTTTTGTCTATGTTTTGAACCATTCCTGTGACACTAGTTATAGATTCCGATGCTTCACTTCAGGTTTACTGCATCCCCCTGACCTTCTTATTGACAATGAAACGCAGAAATTGCATCGGAATTAAATACAAAAGGCACAATGCCGACTTAAGTACAAGAAGACTAACACTTCTTACTGTCTATGTTTGAACCATTCCTGTGTCACTAGTTATAGATTCCGATGCTTCGTGTCAGGTTTACTGTATCCCTCTGACGTTTTTCTTGATGATGAAACAAAGAAATTGCATCGGAATTAAATACAAAAGGCACAATGCCGACTCAAGTACAAGAAGACTGGCTCTTGCTACTGTCTATGTTTTGAACCTTTTCCTGTGAGACCGGTTTTAGATTCCGATGCTTCACTTCAGGTTTACTTTATCCCTTGGACCTCCTTATTGACGACGAAACAAAGAAATTGCATCGGAATGAAATAGTAAAGGCACAATGCCGACTTCAAGAAAACTGACTCTTCTATTTGTCTATGTTTTGAACCATTCCTGTGACACTAGTTATAGATTCCGATGCTTCACTTCAGGTTTACTGCATCCCTCTGACCTTCTTATTGACAATGAAACGCAGAAATTGCATCGGAATTAAATACAAAAGGCACAATGCCGACTCAAGTACAAGAAGACTGGCTCTTCCTAGTGTCTATGTTTTGAACCTTTTCCTGTGAGACCGGTTTTAGATTCCGATGCTTCACTTCAGGTTTACTGTATCCCTCTGACCATCTTATTGACGATGAAACACAGAAATTGCATCGGAATAAAATAGGAAAGGCACAATGGCGACTCAAGTACAAGAAAGCTGACGCTTCTTAATGTCTACGTATTGAACCATTCCTGTGACACTAGTTATAGATTCCGATGCTTCACTTCAGGTTTACTGTATCCCTCTGACCTTCTTATTGACGATGAAACACAGAAATTGCATCGGAATTAAATACAAAAGCCACAATGCCGACACAACTACAAGAAGACTGACTCTTCTTACTGTCTATGTTTTGAACCATTCCTGTGACGCAAGTTATAGATACCGATGCTCCATTTCAGGTTTACGGTATACCTTGGACTTTCTGATTGACGATGAAACACAGAAATTGCATCGGATTTAAATACAAAAGGCACAATGTCGACTTAAGTACAAGAAGACTGACTCTTCTTATTGTCTATGTTTTGAACCGTTCCTGAGACACTATTTATAGATTCCGATGCTTCACTTCGGGTTTACTGTATCCCCCTGCCCTTCTTATTGACGATGAAACACAGAAATAGCATCGGAATTAAATTCGAAAGGCACAATGCCGACTTAAGTACAAGAAGACTGCCTCTTCTTACTGTATATGATTTGAACCTTTCCTTGAGACCAGTTTTAGATTCCGATGCTTCACTTCAGGTTTACTGTATCCCTTGGACCATCTATTTGACGATGAAACACAGAAATTGACCGGAATTAAATACAAAAAGCACAATTCCGACTTAAGTACAAGAAAACTGACCCTTCTTAGTGTCTATGTTTTGAACCATTCCTGTGACACTAGTTGTAGATTCCGGTGCTTCACACTTAGGTTACTGTATCCCTCTGACCCTCTTCTTGACGATGAAACACAGAAATATGCATCGGAATTAAATAGAAAAGGCCCAATGCCGACTTAAGTACAAGAGGACTGGCTCTTTTACTGTCTATGTTTTGAACCATTCCTGTGAGACCTGTTTTAGATTCCGATGCTTCACTTCAGGTTTACTGTATCCATCTGAACTTCTTATTGACGATGAAACACAGATATTGCATCGGAATGAAATACAAAAAGCACAATTAGGACTTAAGTACAAGAAAACTGACTCGTCTTAGTGCCTGTGTTTTGAACCATGCCTGTGACACTAGTTATGGATTCCGATGCTTCATATTTAGGTTTACGGTATCACTCTGACCTTCTTATTGACGATGAAACACAGAAATATGAATCGGAATTAAATAGAATAGTCAAAATGCCGGCTTCAGTACAAGAGGACAGGCTCTTTTTACTGTCTATGTTTTGAACCATTCCTGTGAGACCTGTTTTAGATTACGATACTTCACTTCAGGTTTACTGTATCCCTCTGACCTTCCTATTCCCGATGAAACACACCAATTGCATCGGAATTAAATACAAAAGGCACAATAGGGACTTATGTACAAGAAGACTGACTCTTCTTACTGTTCATGTTTTGAACCTTTCCTGTGAGACCGGTGTTAGATTCCGATGCTTCACTTCAGGTTTACTGTATCCCTTGGACTTTCGTATTGACGACGAAACCCAGAAATTGCATCGGAATGAAATAGAAAAGGCACAATGCCGACCTAAGTAGAAGAAAACTGACTCTTCTTACTGTCTATGTTTTGTACTATTCCTGTGACACTAGTTATAGATTCCGATGGTTCACATCAGGTATACTGTACCCCTCCGACCTTCTTATTGACGATGAAACACAGAAAGTGCCTCGGAATTAAATGGAAAAGGCACAATGCGACTCAAGTACAAGAAAACTGACGCTTCTTAATGTCTACGATTTGAACCATTCCTGTGACACTAGTTATAGATTCCGATGCTTCACTTCAGGTTTGCTGTATCCCTCTGACCTTCTTATTGACGATGAAACACAGAAATTGCATCGGAATTAAATACAGAAGGCACAATGCCGACTTAACTACAAGAAGACTCACTCTTCTTACTGTCTATGTTTTGAACCATTCCTGTGACGCTTGTTACAGATACCGATGCTCCACTTCAGGTTTACTGTATACCTTGGACTTCTGAATGACGATGAAACACAGAAAGTGCATCGGAATTCAATACAAAAGGCACAATGCCAACTTAAGTACATAAAGACTGACTCTTCTTATTGTCTATGTTTTGAACCGTTCCAGTGACACTATTTATAGATTCGGATGCTTCACTTCAGGTTTACTATATCCCCCTGACCTTCTTATTGACGATGAAACACAGAAATTGCATCGGAATTAAATTTGAAAGCCACAGTGCCGACTTAGGTACAAGAAGACTGACTCTTCTTACTGTCTATGTTTTGACCATTCCTGTGACACTAATTATATATTCCGATGCTTCACTTCAGGTTTACTGTATCCCTCTGACCTACTTATTGACGATGAAACACAGTAATTGCATCGGAATGAAATACAAAAGGCACAATGCCGACTCAAGTACAAGAAGTCTGAGTCTTCTTACTGTCTATGTTTTGAACCTTTCCTGTGAGACCGGTGTTAGATTCCGATGCTTCACTTCAGGATTACTGTATCCCTTGGACCTTCTTATTGACGACAAAACACAGAAATTGCGTCGGAATTAAATAGAAAAGGCACAATGCCGACTAAAGTACAAGAAAACTAACTCTTCTTACTGTCTATGTTTTTAACCATTCCTGTGACACTAGTTATAGATTCTGATGGTTCACTACTGGTTTATTGTAACCCTCTGACCATCCAATTGACGATGAAACACAAAAATTTCATCTGAATTAAATACATAAGCCACAATGCTGACTCAAGTACAAGAAGACTGGCTCTTCTTACTGTCTATGCTTTGAACCTTTCCTGTGAGACCGGTTTTAGATTCCGATGCTTCACTTCAGGTTTACTGTATATCTTGGACCCTCTTATTGACGACGATACACAGAAATTGAATCGGAAATAAATAGAAAAGGCACAATGCCGAATTAAGTTCAATAAAACTGACTCTTCTTACTGTATATGCTTTGAACCTTTCCTGTGATACCAGTTTTAGATTCCGATGCTTCACTTCAGGTTTACTGTATCCCTCTGACCTTCGTATTGACGATGAAACACAGAAATATGCATCGGAATTAAATAGAAAAGGCACAATGCCGACTTAAGTACAAGAAAACGGACTCTTCTTACTGTCTATGCTTTGAACCTTTCCTGTGTGATTAGTTTTAGGATCCGATGCTTCACTTCAGGATTACTGTATCCCTTGGACCTTCTAATTGACGATGAACACAGAAATTGCATCGGAATTAAATACAAAGGGCACAATGACGACTTAAGTACAAGAAAAGTGGCTCTTCTTACTGTCTATGATTTGAACCATTCCTGTGACACTAGTTATAGATTCGGATGCTTCACGTCAGGTTTACTGTATCCCTTGGACCTTCTTATTGACGATGAAACACAGAAATTGCATCAGAATTAAATATAAAAGGCACAATGGCGACATTAGTACAAGAACACTGACTCTTCTTACTGTATATGTTTTGAACCATTCATGTGACACTAGTTATAGATTCTGATGCTTCACTTCAGGTTTACTGTATCCCTCTGACCTTCTTATTGACGATATAACACAGTAATTGCACCGGAATTAAATTCAAAAGGCACAATGCCGACTCAAGTACATGAAGACTGGCTCTTCTTACTGTCTATGTTTTGAACCATTCCTGTGACACTAGTTATAGATTCCGATGCTTCACTTCAGGTTTACTGTATCCCTCTGACCTTCTTATTGACGATGAAACACAGAAATTGCGTCGAGATTAAATACAAAATGCACAATGCCGACTCAAGTACAAGAAGACTGGCTCTTCTTACTGTCAATGTTTTGAACCTATCCTGTGAGCCCGGTTTTAGATTCCGATGCTTCACTTCAGGTTTACTTTATCCCTTGGACCTCCTTATTGACGACGAAACAAAGAAATTGCATCGGAATGGAATAGTAAAGGCACAATGCCGACTTCAAGAAAACTGACTCTTCTTTTTGTCTATGTTTTGAACCATTCCTGTGACACTAGTTATAGATTCCGATGCTTCACTTCAGGTTTACTGCATCCCTCTGACCTTCTTATTGACAATGAAACGCAGAAATTGCATCGGAATTAAATACAAAAGGCACAATGCCGACTTAAGTACAAGAAGACTAACACTTCTTACTGTCTATGTTTGAACCATTCCTGTGTCACTAGTTATAGATTCCGATGCTTCGCTTCAGGTTTACTGTATCCCTCTGACGTTTTTCTTGATGATGAAGCAAAGAAATTGCATCGGAATTAAATACAAAAGGCACAATGCCGACTCAAGTACAAGAAGACTGGCTCTTGCTACTGTCTATGTTTTGAAACTTTTCCTGTGAGACCGGTTTTAGATTCCGATGCTTTACTTCAGGTTTACTTTATCCCTTGGACCTCCTTATTGACGACGAAACAAAGAAATTGCATCGGAATGAAATAGTAAAGGCACAATGCCGACTTCAAGAAAACTGACTCTTCTATTTGTCTATGTTTTGAACCATTCCTGTGACACTAGTTATAGATTCCGATGCTTCACTTCAGGTTTACTGCATCCCTCTGACCTTCTTATTGACAATGAAACGCAGAAATTGCATCGGAATTAAATACAAAAGGCACAATGCCGACTTAAGTACAAGAAGACTAACACTTCTTACTGTGTATGTTTGAACCATTCCTGTGTCACTAGTTATAGATTCCGATGCTTCGCTTCAGGTTTACTGTATCCCTCTGACGTTTTTCTTGATGATGAAACAAAGAAATTGCATCGGAATTAAATACAAAAGGCACAATGCCGACTCAAGTACAAGAAGACAGGCTCTTCCTACTCTCTATGTTTTGAACCTTTTCCTGTGAGACCGGTTTTAGATTCCGATGCTTCACTTCAGGTTGACTGAATCCCTTGGACTTTCTTATTGACGACGAAACACAGAAATTGCATCGGAATGAAATAGAAAAGGCACAATGCCGACTTAAGTACAAGAAAACTGACTCTTCTTACTGTCTATGCTTTGAACTATTCCTGTGACACTAGTTACAGATTCCTATGCTTCACATCAGGTTTACTGTACCCCTCTGACCTTCTTATTGACGATGAAACACAGAAATTTCATCGGAATTAGCTACAAATGGCACAATGCCGACTTAAGTACAAAAAACTGAAGCTTCTTAATGTCTACGTTTTGAACCATTCCTGTGACACTAGTTATAGATTCCGATGCTTCACTTCAGGTTTACTGTATCCCTCTGACCTTCTTATTGACGATGAAACACAGAAATTGCATCGGAATAAAATAGAAAAGGCACAATGGCGACTCAAGTACAAGAAAACTGACGCTTCTTAATGTCTACGTATTGAACCATTCCTGTGACACTAGTTATAGATTCCGATGCTTCACTTCAGGTTTACTGTATCCCTCTGACCTTCTTATTGACGATGAAACACAGAAATTGCATCGGAATTAAATACAAAAGCCACAATGCCGACTCAACTACAAGAAGACTGACTCTTCTTACTGTCTATGTTTTGAACCATTCCTGTGACGCAAGTTATAGATACCGATGCTCCATTTCAGGTTTACGGTATACCTTGGACTTTCTGATTGACGATGAAACACAGAAATTGCATCGGATTTAAATACAAAAGGCACAATGTCGACTTAAGTACAAGAAGACTGACTCTTCTTATTGTCTATGTTTTGAACCGTTCCTGAGACACTATTTATAGATTCCGATGCTTCACTTCGGGTTTACTGTATCCCCCTGACCTTCTTATTGACGATGAAACACAGAAATAGCATCGGAATTAAATTCGAAAGGCACAATGCCGACTTAAGTACAAGAAGACTGCCTCTTCTTACTGTATATGATTTGAACCTTTCCTGTGAGACCAGTTTTAGATTCCGATGCTTCACTTCAGGTTTACTGTATCCCTTGGACCATCTATTTGACGATGAAACACAGAAATTGACCGGAATTAAATACAAAAAAACACAATTCCGACTTAAGTACAAGAAAACTGACCCTTCTTAGTGTCTATGTTTTGAACCATTCCTGTGACACTAGTTGTAGATTCCGGTGCTTCACATTTAGGTTACTGTATCCCTCTGACCCTCTTCTTGACGATGAAACTCAGAAATATGCATCGGAATTAAATAGAAAAGGCCCAATGCCGACTTAGGTACAAGAGGACTGGCTCTTTTTACTGTCTATGTTTTGAACCATTCCTGTGAGACCTGTTTTAGATTCCGATGCTTCACTTCAGGTTTACTGTATCCCTCTGAACTTCTTATTGACGATGAAACACAGATATTGCATCGTAATTAAATACAAAGGGCACAATGACGACTTAAGTACAAGAAAAGTGGCTCTTCTTACTGTCTATGATTTGAACCATTCCTGTGACACTAGTTATAGATTCGGATGCTTCACGTCAGGTTTACTGTATCCCTTGGACCTTCTTATTGACGATGAAACACAGAAATTGCATCAGAATTAAATATAAAAGGCACAATGGCGACATTAGTACAAGAACACTGACTCTTCTTACTGTATATGTTTTGAACCATTCATGTGACACTAGTTATAGATTCTGATGCTTCACTTCAGGTTTACTGTATCCCTCTGACCTTCTTATTGACGATATAACACAGTAATTGCACCGGAATTAAATTCAAAAGGCACAATGCCGACTCAAGTACATGAAGACTGGCTCTTCTTACTGTCTATGTTTTGAACCATTCCTGTGACACTAGTTATAGATTCCGATGCTTCACTTTAGGTTTACTGTATCCCTCTGACCTTCTTATTGACGATGAAACACAGAAATTGCGTCGAGATTAAATACAAAATGCACAATGCCGACTCAAGTACAAGAAGACTGGCTCTTCTTACTGTCAATGTTTTGAACCTATCCTGTGAGCCCGGTTTTAGATTCCGATGCTTCACTTCAGGTTTACTTTATCCCTTGGACCTCCTTATTGACGACGAAACAAAGAAATTGCATCGGAATGGAATAGTAAAGGCACAATGCCGACTTCAAGAAAACTGACTCTTCTTTTTGTCTATGTTTTGAACCATTCCTGTGACACTAGTTATAGATTCCGATGCTTCACTTCAGGTTTACTGCATCCCTCTGACCTTCTTATTGACAATGAAACGCAGAAATTGCATCGGAATTAAATACAAAAGGCACAATGCCGACTTAAGTACAAGAAGACTAACACTTCTTACTGTCTATGTTTGAACCATTCCTGTGTCACTAGTTATAGATTCCGATGCTTCGCTTCAGGTTTACTGTATCCCTCTGACGTTTCTCTTGATGATGAAGCAAAGAAATTGCATCGGAATTAAATACAAAAGGCACAATGCCGACTCAAGTACAAGAAGACTGGCTCTTGCTACTGTCTATGTTTTGAAACTTTTCCTGTGAGACCGGTTTTAGATTCCGATGCTTCACTTCAGGTTTACTTTATCCCTTGGACCTCCTTATTGACGACGAAACAAAGAAATTGCATCGGAATGAAATAGTAAAGGCACAATGCCGACTTCAAGAAAACTGACTCTTCTATTTGTCTATGTTTTGAACCATTCCTGTGACACTAGTTATAGATTCCGATGCTTCACTTCAGGTTTACTGCATCCCTCTGACCTTCTTATTGACAATGAAACGCAGAAATTGCATCGGAATTAAATACAAAAGGCACAATGCCGACTTAAGTACAAGAAGACTAACACTTCTTACTGTGTATGTTTGAACCATTCCTGTGTCACTAGTTATAGATTCCGATGCTTCGCTTCAGGTTTACTGTATCCCTCTGACGTTT
Organism: Schistocerca piceifrons; assembly: GCF_021461385.2. Classification (NCBI taxonomy): domain Eukaryota; kingdom Metazoa; phylum Arthropoda; class Insecta; order Orthoptera; family Acrididae; genus Schistocerca; species Schistocerca piceifrons. Next base: position 7,578 of record NW_025728137.1, on the reverse strand, counting down.
TTCTTGATGATGAAACAAAGAAATTGCATCGGAATTAAATACAAAAGGCACAATGCCGACTCAAGTACAAGAAGACAGGCTCTTCCTACTCTCTATGTTTTGAACCTTTTCCTGTGAGACCGGTTTTAGATTCCGATGCTTCACTTCAGGTTGACTGAATCCCTTGGACTTTCTTATTGACGACGAAACACAGAAATTGCATCGGAATGAAATAGAAAAGGCACAATGCCGACTTAAGTACAAGAAAACTGACTCTTCTTACTGTCTATGCTTTGAACTATTCCTGTGACACTAGTTACAGATTCCTATGCTTCACATCAGGTTTACTGTACCCCTCTGACCTTCTTATTGACGATGAAACACAGAAATTTCATCGGAATTAGCTACAAATGGCACAATGCCGACTTAAGTACAAAAAACTGAAGCTTCTTAATGTCTACGTTTTGAACCATTCCTGTGACACTAGTTATAGATTCCGATGCTTCACTTCAGGTTTACTGTATCCCTCTGACCTTCTTATTGACGATGAAACACAGAAATTGCATCGGAATAAAATAGAAAAGGCACAATGGCGACTCAAGTACAAGAAAACTGACGCTTCTTAATGTCTACGTATTGAACCATTCCTGTGACACTAGTTATAGATTCCGATGCTTCACTTCAGGTTTACTGTATCCCTCTGACCTTCTTATTGACGATGAAACACAGAAATTGCATCGGAATTAAATACAAAAGCCACAATGCCGACTCAACTACAAGAAGACTGACTCTTCTTACTGTCTATGTTTTGAACCATTCCTGTGACGCAAGTTATAGATACCGATGCTCCATTTCAGGTTTACGGTATACCTTGGACTTTCTGATTGACGATGAAACACAGAAATTGCATCGGATTTAAATACAAAAGGCACAATGTCGACTTAAGTACAAGAAGACTGACTCTTCTTATTGTCTATGTTTTGAACCGTTCCTGAGACACTATTTATAGATTCCGATGCTTCACTTCGGGTTTACTGTATCCCCCTGACCTTCTTATTGACGATGAAACACAGAAATAGCATCGGAATTAAATTCGAAAGGCACAATGCCGACTTAAGTACAAGAAGACTGCCTCTTCTTACTGTATATGATTTGAACCTTTCCTGTGAGACCAGTTTTAGATTCCGATGCTTCACTTCAGGTTTACTGTATCCCTTGGACCATCTATTTGACGATGAAACACAGAAATTGACCGGAATTAAATACAAAAAACACAATTCCGACTTAAGTACAAGAAAACTGACCCTTCTTAGTGTCTATGTTTTGAACCATTCCTGTGACACTAGTTGTAGATTCCGGTGCTTCACATTTAGGTTACTGTATCCCTCTGACCCTCTTCTTGACGATGAAACTCAGAAATATGCATCGGAATTAAATAGAAAAGGCCCAATGCCGACTTAGGTACAAGAGGACTGGCTCTTTTTACTGTCTATGTTTTGAACCATTCCTGTGAGACCTGTTTTAGATTCCGATGCTTCACTTCAGGTTTACTGTATCCCTCTGAACTTCTTATTGACGATGAAACACAGATATTGCATCGGAATTAAATACAAAAAGCACAATTAGGACTTAAGTACAAGAAAACTGACTCGTCTTAGTGCCTGTGTTTTGAACCATGCCTGTGACACTAGTTATGGATTCCGATGCTTCATATTTAGGTTTACGGTATCACTCTGACCTTCTTATTGACGATGAAACACAGAAATATGAATCGGAATTAAATAGAATAGTCAAAATGCCGGCTTAAGTACAAGAGGACTGGCTCTTTTTACTGTCTATGTTTTGAACCATTCCTGTGAGACCTGTTTTAGATTACGATGCTTCACTTCAGGTTTACTGTATCCCTCTGACCTTCCTATTCCCGATGAAACACACCAATTGCATCGGAATTAAATACAAAAGGCACAATAGGGACTTATGTACAAGAAGACTGACTCTTCTTACTGTGTATGTTTTGAACCTTTCCTGTGAGACCGGTGTTAGATTCCGACGCTTCACTTCAGGTTTACTGTATCCCTTGGACTTTCGTATTGACGACGAAACCCAGAAATTGCATCGGAATGAAATAGAAAAGGCACAATGCCGACCTAAGTACAAGAAAACTGACTCTTCTTACTGTCTATGTTTTGAACTATTCCTGTGATACTAGTTATAGATTCCGATGGTTCAAATCAGGTTTACTGTACCCCTCTGACCTTCTTATTGACGATGAAACACAGAAAGTGCGTCGGAATTAAATGGAAAAGGCACAATGGCGACTCAAGTACAAGAAAACTGACGCTTCTTAATGTCTACGATTTGAACCATTCTTGTGACACTAGTTATAGATTCCGATGCTTCACTTCAGGTTTGCTGTATCCCTCTGACCTTCTTATTGACGATGAAACACAGAAATTGCATCGGAATTAAATACAGAAGGCACAATGCCGACTTAACTACAAGAAGACTCACTCTTCTTACTGTATATGTTTTGAACCATTCCCGTGACGCTTGTTATAGATACCGATGCTCCACTTCAGGTTTACTGTATACCTTGGACTTCTGATTGACGATGAAACACAGAAAGTGCATCGGAATTCAATACAAAAGGCACAATGCCAACATAAGTACATAAAGACTGACTCTTCTTATTATCTATGTTTTGAACCGTTCCAGTGACACTATTTATAGATTCGGATGCTTCACTTCAGGTTTACTATATCCCCCTGACCTTCTTATTGACGATGAAACACAGAAATTGCATCGGAATTAAATTCGAAAGCCACAATGCCGACTTAGGTACAATAAGACTGACTCTTAGAACTGTCTATGTTTTGAACCATTCCTGTGACACTAATTATAGATTCCGATGCTTCACTTCAGGTTTACTGTATCCCTCTGACCTACTTATTGACGATGAAACACAGTAATTGCATCGGAATGAAATACAAAAGGCACAATGCCGACTCAAGTACAAGAAGACTGAGTCTTCTTACTGTCTATGATTTGAACGTTTCCTGTGAGACCGGTGTTAGATTCCGATGCTTCACTTCAGGATTACTGTATCCCTTGGACCTTCTTATTGACGACAAAACACAGAAATTGCGTCGGAATTAAGTAGAAAAGGCACAATGCCGACTAAAGTACAAGAAAACTAACTCTTCTTACTGTCTATGTTTTAACCATTCCAGTGACACTAGTTATAGATTCTGATGGTTCACTACTGGTTTATTGTAACCCTCTGACCTTCCAATTGACGATGAAACACAAAAATTTCATCTGAATTAAATACATAAGGCAGAATGCTGACTCAAGTACAAGAAGACTGGCTCTTCTTACTGTCTATGCTTTGAACCTTTCCTGTGAGACCGGTTTTAGATTCCAATGCTTCACTTCAGGTTTACTGTATCCCTTGGACCCTCTTATTGACGACGATACACAGAAATTGAATCGGAAATAAATAGAAAAGGCACAATGCCGAATTAAGTACAATAAAACTGACTCTTCTTACTGTATATGCTTTATACCTTTCCTGTGATACCAGTTTTAGATTCCGATGCTTCACTTCAGGTTTACTGTATCCCTCTGACCTTCGTATTGACGATGAAACACAGAAATATGCATCGGAATTAAATAGAAAAGGCACAATGCCGACTTAAGTACAAGAAAACGGACTCTTCTTACTGTCTATGCTTTGAACCTTTCCTGTGTGATCAGTTTTAGGATCCGATGCTTCACTTCAGGATTACTGTATCCCTTGGACCTTCTAATTGACGATGAAACACAGAAATTGCATCGGAATTAAATACAAAGGGCACAATGACGACTTAAGTACAAGAAGAGTGGCTCTTCTTACTGTCTATGATTTGAACCATTCCTGTGACACTAGTTATAGATTCGGATGCTTCACTTCAGGTTTACTGTATCCCTTGGACCTTCTTATTGACGACGAAACACAGAAATTGCATAGGAATTAAATACAAAAGGCACAATGCCGACTTAAGTACAGGAAGACTGGCTCTTCTTACTGTCTATGTTTGAACCATTCCTGTGACACTTATTATAGATTCCGAGGCTTCACGTGAGGTTTTATGTATCCCATGGACCTTCTTATTGACGACGAAACACAGATATTGTGTCGGTATTAAATACAAAAGCCACAATGCCGACTTAAGTACAAGAAGACTGGCTCTTCTTACTGTCTATGTTTGAACCATTCCTAGTGAGACCAGTTTTAGATTCCGATGCTTTACTTCACGTTTACTGTATCCCTCTGACCTACTTATTGACGATGAAACATAGAAATTGCAACGGAATTAAATACAAAAGGCACATTGCCGACTTAAGTACATGAAGACTGGCTCTTCTTACTGTCTATGTTTTGAACCATTCCTGTGACACTAGTTATAGATTCCGACGCTTCACGTCAGGTTTACTGTAACCCTTGGACCTTCTTATAGACGACGAAACACAGATATTGCATTGGAATTAAATACAAAAGGCACAATGCCGACTTAAGTACAGGAAGACTGGCTCTTCTTGCTGTCTATATTTTGAACCATTCCTGTGACACTAGTTATAGATTCCGATGCTTCACTTCAGGTTTACTGTATCCCTTGGACCTTCTTATTGACGACGAAACACAGAAATTGCATCTGAATTAAATACAAAAGGCACAAAGTCGACTTAGGTACAAGAAGACTGACTCTTCTTACTGCCTATGTTTTGAACATTTCCTGTGAGACCAGTTTTAGATTATGATGCTTCACTATATGTTTACTGTAACCCTTGGACCTTCTTATTGACAACGAAACACAGAAATTGCATCGGAATTAAATACAAAAGGAACCATGCCGACTTAAGTGCATGAAGACTGGCTCTCCTTACTGTCTATGTTTTGAACCATTCCTGTGACACTACTTATAGATTCCGATGCTTCACTTCAGGTTTACTGTATCCCTTGGACCTTCTTATTGACGACGGAACACAGAAATTGCATCGGAATTAAATACAAAAGGCACAAAGCCGACTTAAGTACAAGAAGACTGGCTCTTCTTACTGTCTATGATTTGAACCATTCCTGTGACACTAGTGATAGCTTCCGATGCTTCACTTTCGGTTTACTGTATCCCTTGGACCTTCTTATTGACGACGAAACACAGAAATTGCATCGGAATTAAATACAAAAGGCACAATGCCAACTTAAGTACAAGAAGACTGGTTCTTCTTACTGTCTATGATTTGAACCATTCCTGTGACACTAGTTATAGATTCCGATGCTTCACTTCAGGTTTACTGTAACCCTTGGACCTTCTTATTGACGACGAAACACAGAAATAGCATCGGAATTAAATACAAAAGGCACAATGCCGACTTAAGTACAGGAAGACTGGCTCTTCTTACTGACTATGTTTTGAACCATTCCTGTGACACTAGTTATAGATTCCGATGCTTCACTTCAGGTTTACGGTATCCCTTGGACCTTCTTATTGACGACGAAACACAGAAATTGCATCGGAATGAAATACAAAAGGCCCAATGCCGACATAAGTACAAGAAGCCTGGCTCTTCTTACTGTCTATGTTTGAACCATTCCTAGTGAGATCAGTTTTAGATTCCGACGCTTCACTTCATGTTTACCGCATCCCTCTGACCTTCGTATTGACGTTGAAACACAGAAATTGCATCAGAATAAAATACAAATGGCACAATGCCGACTTAAGTACGAGAAGACTGACTCTTCTTACTGTCTATGATTTGAACCATTCCTGTGACACTAGTTATAGATTCCGATGCTTCACTTCAGGTTTACAGTATCCGTTGGACCTTCTTATTGACGACGGAACACAGAAATTCAATCGGAATTAAATACAAAAGGCACAATGCACACTTAAGTACAAGAAGACCGGCTCTTCTTACTGTCTATGATTTGAACCATTCCTGTGACACTAGTTATAGATTCCGATGCTTCACTTTAGAGTTACTGTATCCCTTGGACCTTCTTATTGACGGCGAAACACAGAAATAGCATCGGAATTAAATACAAAAGGCACAATGCCGGCTTAAGTACAAGAGGACTGAATCTTCTTACTGACTATGTTTTGAACATTTCCTGTGAGACCAGTATCATATTCCGATTGTTCACTATATGTCTACTGTATCCCTTGGACCTTCTAATTGACGAAGAAACACTGAAGTTGCATCGGAATGAAGTACAAAAGGCACAATGCCGACTTAAGTACAAGAAGACTGGCTTTTCTTACTGTCTATGTTTTGAACCATTCCTGTGACAGTAGTTATAGATTGCGATGCTTCACTTCAGGTTTATTGTATCCCCTGGACCTTCTTATTGTCGACGAAATACAGAAATTGCTTCGGAATTAAATACAAAAGGCACAATGTCGACTTAAGTACAAGAAGACTGGCTCTTCTTACTGTCTATGTTTTGAACCATTCCTGTGACACTTATTATAGATTCCGAGGCTTCACATGTGGTTTTATGTATCCCATGGACCTTCCTATTGACGACGAAACACAGATATTGCGTCGGTATTAAATCCAAAGGCACAATGCCGACTTAACTACAAGAAGACTGGCACTTCTTACTGTCTATGTTTGAACCATTCCTAGTGAGATCAGTTTTAGATTCCGATGCTTTACTTCATGTTTACTGTATCCCTCGGACCTTCTTATTGACGATGAAACACAGAAATTGCAACGGAATTAATTACAAAAGGCACAATGCCGACTTAAGTACAAGAAGACTGGCTCTTCTTACTGTCTATGTTTGAACCATTCCTGTGACACTAGTTATAGATTCCGATGCTTCTCGTCAGATAAACTGTATCCCTTGGACCTTCTTATTGACGATGGAACACAGAAATTGCATCGCAATTAAATACAAAATGCACAATGCCGACTTAAGTACAAGAAGACTGGCTCTTCTTACTGTCTATTATTTGAACCATTCCTGTGACACTAGTTATATATTCCGATGCTTCACTTCAGGTTTACTGTATCCCTTGGACCTTCTTATTGACTACGAAACACAGAAATTGCATAAGAATTAAATACATAAGGCACAAAGCCCGCTAAGTACAGGAAGACTGACTCTTCTTACTGACTATGTTTTGAACATTTCCTCTGAGACCAGTATTTGATTCCGATGCTTCACTATATGTCTACTGTGTCCCTTGGACCTTCTTATTGACGAAGAAACACTGAAGTTGCATCGGAATGAAGTACAAAAGGCACAATGCCGATAGAAGTACAAAAAGACTGGCTCTTCTCACTGTCTATGTTTTGAACTATTCCTGTGACACTAGTTATAGATTGCAAAGCTTCACTTCAGGTCTACTGTATCCCTTGGACCTTCTTATTGACGACGAAACACAGAAATTGCATCTGTATTAAATACAAAAGGCACAAAGCCAACTTAAGTACAGGAAGACTGCCTCTTCTTACTGTCTATGTTTTGAACCATTCCTGTGACACTAGTTATAGATTCTAATGCTTCACTATATGTTTACAGTATCCCTTGGACCCTCTTATTGACGGTGA